>NW_028180268.1:0-5852 GCF_964030765.1 Micromesistius poutassou | reverse complement strand
CTGGCTGGCTGACTGGCTGGCTAAAACAGACCAATACCGAGCTGATCCCAAAAGTCCACTCACCCACTAGATTCCTAAAATATCCAGATGGTTGTTTTTTTTAGCCGTTGATCCCACCGTCCTTATATGTAGTAAGCTAGGGAGCAGCCTAATGGCGACTTAAGTTATTTGCCGCTAATGATGCTGAAGATGATGCTGAAGCAGATCAGCTGTTTCATTTCCACAAGGCTCCTGCTTTAACAGCAACTCCTTCTGCTCTTCTCTTTAACCGTGAATTAGCAATAGGAAGGAGCATGTAGAAAAATAGTTTTGGAATGCAGCCCCTGGAGTATAACTGTGTTAGGTAACAGTTGACAGCCATTTTATTCTTTATTCTTCTTCAGCTTTTATTTGTATCGGGGTTTGCTGAACAAACACATCCTTTTAATGGACATCTTACCTCCTGTTGACGAGATTTACAGCTGGTAGTTAGCTTAGCTGTCTGACTCTGGATGACTTTGTATGTGGTAGTTAAAGTAGTTGAGATTAATTCACTTTCCCGGGCCCAACAGAAACCCTGTAGCCTGACTAAGACATTAGACATTTACATTCTGAGTTTACATGATTTTACCTCATTTCCATTTTCATCTTATTCTTGAAACAGGTATTAAAGTTCAGATATGATAAGAAAATATGTGATCTCATCTGATCTTATTATTACTGTATATACTTAGAATGTTTATTTCCCAATACCTCACTGCTGTTATACCGTTGCTCTTTGCGCTACCTGCCACACATCCACAATAAACACGTCTTTGTCTGTGTCTGTATCTACAACTGGCCCTTCATCAGCGCCTCGGCTAATTAGCCAACACAACAATAATCTGGGTGGAAACCGGCCTGGCTGCCATCGCTCAGGACGTGTGATCTGTCCCAGTGTGATTCATTACAGCTGCTCTCTCTCTCCCTGTAAATAAAACATGAACCCATGGGCCCACAGCAAGGGTATTACAGTACAGCCATTATCACAGCTCTCTGCAGGGTGCTGGCGGTAGCAGGACTGATGCGGCTTGTTGTCGTTTGAGTGGCGGCGGATCCCCTAGCTTCCAATTAGCGGCACAAGGCCGGGTTGATTTCACCATATAGTCAACTAGGGTGTGTGTGTTTGTGTGTGTGTGTGTGTGTGTGTGTGTGTGCGTGTGTGTGTGTGTGTGTGTGTGTGTGTGTGTGTGTGTGTGTGTGTGTGCGTGTGTGTGCGTGTGTGTGTGTGTGTGTGTGTGTGTGTGTGTGTGTATAGTGAACTAGGTTGTGTGTGTTTGTGTGCGTGTGTTTGTGTGTGTGTGTGTGTGTGTGTGTGTGTGTGTGTGTGTGTGCATGTGTGTGTGTGTGTGTGTGTGTGTGTGTGTGTGTGTGTGTGTGTATAGTCAACTAGGTTGTGTGTGTTTGTGTGCGTGTGTGTGTGTGTGTGTGTGTGTGTGTGTGTGCGTGTGTGCGAGCGTGTGTGTGAGTGTGTGTGTGTGTGTGTGTGTGTGTGTGTGTGTGTGTGCCTTTGTCTCCCTGGGTTAACAAACACTAAACTGAATAAATCGTTCCGGATTCATTTTAACAATTCATCAAAATGTAGAAAATATCCGCCAGCCCGATAGCAACGTAGCCCTTCCAGAGGAATGTACTGCACGTCCGCTCGCTTTTGTCAGACACCTAAAAGATGTCCATCCAATGTAATCTTTGCATAATCACCCCTGTTGAACAACTGCAAGTGATCCTCTGTGTGTGTGTGTGTGTGTGTCTGGTCAGTTCTATTTTATCCTGACCCCAAAGCAGAGCAGCAGCCCAGCTGACAGGGGGACTGGAAATAGCCGCTCTGCCCAAACGACTCACAGCCGCTTGTTTCCTTCCTGCTCATTTCTCTTTCCTTTTTTATTTTCCACTCTCTAAAATGTTCCCTCGTTGTGCTATTCTGCTATTCTGCATCGGTTCATGAGGCGTTCTCAAACCTCACGTCATTGCACCGTGGCACGTCAAAAGACTGTATCTCCTGTATTTCCACTGTGAAAGGGACACAGGTCTCAAAACGTAAAAACAAACAACAAACATCTCTCTCTTTCTCGCTCTCTCTCACTCTCTCTCTCTCATTCTTTCTCTCTCTCTCTCTTTCTCTCCCTCTCTATCTCTATGTCTCTCTCTCTCTCTCTGTGTCTCTCTGTCTATGTCTCTGTCTCTGCTCTCTCTTTTCTTGTCCCTGGGCATGGAGCATCACTTCTGGGTTTGTCTGCTCTGCTCTCATGCATGTCAGATTGAAAAGACGTGGCTTGCGCTGCGAGCAGAGCTCGGTTTGCAGGCTACAACTAAGACAACAACAGTTGACAGTGGTGGAACGCTGAGTGAGACGACCGCAGCCACGCTGTCGCCTGGCCGCCGCTACTCAGTTTCCTGTGTATGTTGACCTCCTTTCTTGCTCTGGTACGCTTTTCTCTGTCTCACTCGCTCACTCCCACATTCTAGCTCATTCACTTATTCATGTATTCACTCGCTCACTCACTCTCATCTCATTCTAGCGTTTACTTATTGACTCACTCGCTCTCCCCAGCTCTTTCACTCGTCGTAGCCCGTTCACTCGTTCACTCTGTAGCTCACTTTACTGTAGCTCACTGACCCTATCTCACCCACTCGATTGCTCACTTGTTCACTCACTCAAGCTCACACACTGTAGCTCACCCACTCACTCACTCTCTCACTCCACCAGCTCATCAGTTAGGCTGTCAGTCCATCAACTTCAGTCGATCCAAACCTCAGGCAACCAGCGTTATTAAATATTTATCACTATATCCTAAAACATTTTAGAAAAGTTTTGTTTCCTAACTCAAGATGTTTTAAAAAGGGATATCTCTGACAAGCATTAGATTTATTTGGTTCGTGAGCAAAACTAACTGTCAATCCATTCACGGTTCATGTTTAATTCAAATCTGTGGGGAGCCCTTCTGTCACACAAACACAAACACAAACACACACACAAACACACACACACACACATACACATACACACGCATTCTGAGATAAAAGAATGATGGCAATGCTCATTCTGGTAGGATAACCATTGATTGAGGAGCGGAGGGTGTTTTTAAGGGTTATGTCCTCACCTGAGTAGAAAGTTTTTTTAAATTTTGGCAGAAGATTATACTTGGTAAAAAATATAATCTGCATACTTTTACGAGGGAAAAGTCTCTTCCGTTTGGATTAAACAAACATGCTCCTTAATCTGAATTCACTTTAAATCGCTTCCAAAATGACTGAAATGGCTTTGAGAACCGTGTCTCTCTCTCTCTCTCTCTCTCTCTCTCTCTCTCTCTCTCTCTCTCTCTCTCACACACTCTCTCTCATAAGCACCGTACTTCAAAAAAGTTTAGCTTTTGCTTTCAGAAAGTCTGCTCTAGCAGTAATTGTGCAATAATCATTTATTTAATTCAATTAAACAGATATATCAGCTTAGATTAGACACCATAAGAGTGTCTACCTAAAATAAAAATAAAAAAACATGTCCAAAGCCCTTTCTCTGATGGCGGTTTCTTAGGTTATGAAAAGCAGGCCTGAAAGCATCCTGTGAAGCATCCTGTTCTCCAGCCAATCAGCTGCTGCTTCTCACAGGAATCATCCTTCCTCTTCCATTACAAGAAACACATGCATCCTGATTCGCAAACAGGGCAAGAAATCAAAAAATCCTACTTGGTATCCTGAAGGTGTGAGCACCCTTAGGTCTAGCTGAGTCTGCTGTTTAAACGGTATAACACCTGTCTGATAAACTGCATGCCTTGCCCTCTCCCCTGTATTCCCTGCCCTCTCTCCCCTCTCCTCTATCCCCTCTCCCCTCTCGCAACTCTCCACTCTCCTCTCCCCCCTCCTCTCTCCCCTCTCCCCTGTTCTCCCCTTGCTCTTCTCTCTTCTCTCCTCTCTTCTTTCTCCTCTCTCCTCTATCCCCTCCTATCTCCTCTCTTCCCTCTCCCCTCCTCTCTCTCCTCCTCTCTCCCCTCCTCTCTCTCCTCTCCTCTCCTCTCTCCCATCTACCCTCTCTCCCACCTTTCTCCCCTCCAATAGACATACAACACAACATAATGGAAGCCCATCTGGCCACTAGAATGCTGACTTGACCAAACGTGCACTTTGTAAAAAGTTATCGTTTTTGTGAAAAGTTGGCAAAGTCTCATAATTGCAAAATAATCATTGCTTGAAATGCATACATTCGAGAAGGGGAGGAAGGGTTGTATTTAACATTAATGTAATTCTGTCAGACGATTTTAAGATCTATCCACACGCCTTTAATATTTCACAGTAACGCATCCTCAAATACGTTTAAAAAGTGTATTGTTAGGATCTCATGGATGGTTCATAAGTTGGGCATAAAATGTAGAGAGCGGATTCAATTCCTAGCCGCTCATCAAGATGTCTGTGGCAGTGCCTTCTTTGAGGGCATTAAAGGGTAGATAGTGCTGAAACAGCAACTGTTGAAGTGAATTTAAACGTGAATCATTGAACTGATGTAATTGGATGTTTGATGTTACAACACTGGTGTGTAGAAATCTCTGCTAGTTTTCGGCTACCAAGGCATATCACACAGTTTTATATAATTTTTTTTACAATTTGGCAACCTTTATTTTTGGCAGCTTTTTGGCCATTCTTTCATTTTTCATTTTTTATTTTTACAATTTAGTCATTCAGCACATTTGTCCAAAGCAACGTACACTGAATGAATATACAAGAGTAGGTAGGGGATACAATCTGAAATTGTTATTAATTTGAAAAATAGAAATAAACACAAAGTAGTCCCAAAGCTTGTCATTAGTTCAGTCATAAAAGTAAACCATCCGCCTGTTTGTTTTTTGGAGCAGGGCTCTAAAGCCATCTCATTACTTATTCACTGCAAGCACAATCAGACCATCTGCTTCTCATCTCAGACGTCAGTTGCAACATCATATTAAAATGACCTTGAGAAGCTATGAAAATGACCTTGACGAGACAGACCCTAATTCTCTGTCTTGTCGCTCTATGTATAGATTGTTATGGGGGAATAGGATTTGTGCACTAGGGGGTTAGCCACTGTGCAACCCCTTGTGTATCCATTGGTAAGTCTTCATTTCTTACTTTCTCCTTGGTATTCTCCATCCCCCCTGGCAGTAATTCCCTGGTGTCTCTCTCTCTCTCTCTCTCTCTCTCTCTCTCTCTCTCTCTCTCTCTCTCTCTCTCTCTCTCTCTCTCTCTCTCTCTCTCTCTCTCTCTCTCTCTCTCTCTCTGTCTGTCTCTCTCGCTCAGTACTCTCTGTGAAGCCAGAGTTCGGGCCTAATTAGTGTTGCCCTTCAGGGTTCATTCGGGCCCCTGGTTATCTCGGTGCTCGGTCCCCAAACGCGGCCCCAAGCGCTCGGATCCTCCTCCCAAAGTCTGCGTCGTGGTGACATTGACGAGGCGTGCCAGCGCTGGAGGGAGTGAGGGTTTAAGAGTGAGTAATTGGACACCATCGCAAGATGTCATGTCTGGTTTTCCAGCAAGGTGCTCCTAAAGGGGCTCTCTCATCAGTCTCACAGGAGCCCCTGAAACGACTATATTATGTGTGTGTGTGTGTGTGTGTGTGTGTGTGTGTGTGTGTGTGTGTGTGTGTTTGTGTGTGATTATATTACGATTGACACCTAAACTAGGTCTTCATAATATCGGTGTTAATGCTTTAACCTACAGGGGTTAGATGGTTCGCATCACTTCAGTTGTAGAGTGTGGCAATTTCTTTTATGAGATATTACTCGGACAGATTAGATTACAAAGTAGCACACACTAGTTGTAGACTAAGTGAGTGTTTTATCCATACAAGAGCCTCCTCTCTAGTAGATTGA
>NW_028180269.1:0-41563 GCF_964030765.1 Micromesistius poutassou | reverse complement strand
CACTCCACTTCCAAATGGTGCGCGATGGCATAAATAACCCTATTTAAGCTCAGTTACACGTTTGCATTGAAAGTGACTGAGTTATTCACTTTTCCAGTTTTTATGCGTGCAAAATGCTTTTCAGAGCGAGAAAAGCATGTTTTGACCCACAATGTGTTTTTGACCCTAACACGTGAATTATAGTCAAAACAAATGCTCTCCACTTCCAAATAGTGCGCAATGCCATAAATAACCCTATTTAAGCTCAGTTACACGTTTGCATTGAAAGGGACTGAGTTATCAACTTTTCCAGTTTTTATGCGTGCAAAATGCTTTTCAGAGCGAGAAAAGCATGTTTTGACCCACAATGTGTTTTTGACCCTAACACGTGAATTATAGTCAAAACAACTGCTCTCCACTTCCAAATGGTGCGCGATGGCATAAATAACCCTATTTAAGCTCAGTTACACGTTTGCATTGAAAGGGACTGAATTATCAACTTTTCCAGTTTTTATGCGTGCAAAATGCTTTTCAGAGTGAGAGAATCACTTTTTGACCAAAAATGTGTTTTTGACCCTGACACGTGAATTTTGCTCAAAACAAATGCTCTCCACTTCCAAATGGTGCGCAATGGCATAAATAACCCTATTTAAGCTCAGTTACACGTTTGCATTGAAAGTGACTGAGTTATTCACTTTTCCAGTTTTTATGCGTGCAAAATGCTTTTCAGAGCGAGAAAAGCATGTTTTGACCCACAATGTGTTTTTGACCCTAACACGTGAATTATAGTCAAAACCAACGCTCTCCACTTCCAAATGGTGCGCGATGGCATAAATAACCCTATTTAAGCTTAGTTACACGTTTGCATTGAAAGGGACTGAGTTATCAGCTTTTCCAGTTTTTATGCTTTTCTCGCTCTGAAAAGCATTTTTGCTTTTCAGAGCGAGAAAAGCATGTTTTGACCCACAATGTGTTTTTGACCCTAACACGTGAATTATAGTCAAAACAACTGCTCTCCACTTCCAAATGGTGCGCGATGGCATAAATAACCCTATTTAAGCTCAGTTACACGTTTGCATAGAAAGGGACTGGGTTATCAACTTTTCCAGTTTTTATGCGTGCAAAATGCTTTTCAGAGCGAGAAAAGCATGTTTTGACCCACAATGTGTTTTTGACCCTAACACGTGAATTATAGTCAAAACAACTGCTCTCCACTTCCAAATGGTGCGCGATGGCATAAATAACCCTATTTAAGCTCAGTTACACGTTTGCATTGAAAGGGACTGGGTTATCAACTTTTCCAGTTTTTATGCGTGCAAAATGCTTTTCAGAGCGAGAAAAGCATGTTTTGACCCACAATGTGTTTTTGACCCTAACACGTGAATTATAGTCAAAACAACTGCTCTCCACTTCCAAATGGTGCGCGATGGCATAAATAACCCTATTTAAGCTCAGTTACACGTTTGCATTGAAAGGGACTGAGTTATTCACTTTTCCAGTTTTTATGCGTGCAAAGTGCTTTTCAGAGCGAGAGAATCACTTTTTGACCAAAAAGGTGTTTTTGACCCTGACACGTGAATTGTGCTCAAAACAACTGCTCTTCACTTCCAAATGGTGCGCAATGGCATAAATAACCCTATTTAAGCTCAGTTACACGTTTGCATTGAAAGTGACTGAGTTATTCACTTTTCCAGTTTTTATGCGTGCAAAATGCTTTTCAGAGCGAGAAAAGCATGTTTTGACCCACAATGTGTTTTTGACCCTAACACGTGAATTATTGTCAAAACAACTGCACTCCACTTCCAAATGGTGCGCGATGGCATAAATAACCCTATTTAAGCTCAGTTACACGTTTGCATTGAAAGGGACTGAGTTATTCACTTTTCCAGTTTTTATGCGTGCAAAGTGCTTTTCAGAGCGAGAGAATCACTTTTTGACCAAAAAGGTGTTTTTGACCCTGACACGTGAATTGTGCTCAAAACAACTGCTCTTCACTTCCAAATGGTGCGCAATGGCATAAATAACCCTATTTAAGCTCAGTTACACGTTTGCATTGAAAGTGACTGAGTTATTCACTTTTCCAGTTTTTATGCGTGCAAAATGCTTTTCAGAGCGAGAAAAGCATGTTTTGACCCACAATGTGTTTTTGACCCTAACACGTGAATTATAGTCAAAACAAATGCTCTCCACTTCCAAATAGTGCGCAATGGCATAAATAACCCTATTTAAGCTCAGTTACACGTTTGCATTGAAAGGGACTGAGTTATCAACTTTTCCAGTTTTTATGCGTGCAAAATGCTTTTCAGAGCGAGAAAAGCATGTTTTGACCCACAATGTGTTTTTGACCCTAACACGTGAATTATAGTCAAAACAACTGCTCTCCACTTCCAAATGGTGCGCGATGGCATAAATAACCCTATTTAAGCTCAGTTACACGTTTGCATTGAAAGGGACTGGGTTATCAACTTTTCCAGTTTTTATGCGTGCAAAATGCTTTTCAGAGCGAGAAAAGCATGTTTTGACCCACAATGTGTTTTTGACCCTAACACGTGAATTATAGTCAAAACAACTGCTCTCCACTTCCAAATGGTGCGCGATGGCATAAATAACCCTATTTAAGCTCAGTTACACGTTTGCATTGAAAGGGACTGGGTTATCAACTTTTCCAGTTTTTATGCGTGCAAAATGCTTTTCAGAGCGAGAAAAGCATGTTTTGACCCACAATGTGTTTTTGACCCTAACACGTGAATTATAGTCAAAACAACTGCTCTCCACTTCCAAATGGTGCGCGATGGCATAAATAACCCTATTTAAGCTCAGTTACACGTTTGCATTGAAAGGGACTGGGTTATCAACTTTTCCAGTTTTTATGCGTGCAAAATGCTTTTCAGAGCGAGAAAAGCATGTTTTGACCCACAATGTGTTTTTGACCCTAACACGTGAATTATAGTCAAAACAACTGCTCTCCACTTCCAAATGGTGCGCGATGGCATAAATAACCCTATTTAAGCTCAGTTACACGTTTGCATTGAAAGGGACTGGGTTATCAACTTTTCCAGTTTTTATGCGTGCAAAATGCTTTTCAGAGCGAGAAAAGCATGTTTTGACCCACAATGTGTTTTTGACCCTAACACGTGAATTATTGTCAAAACAACTGCACTCCACTTCCAAATGGTGCGCGATGGCATAAATAACCCTATTTAAGCTCAGTTACACGTTTGCATTGAAAGGGACTGAGTTATTCACTTTTCCAGTTTTTATGCGTGCAAAGTGCTTTTCAGAGCGAGAGAATCACTTTTTGACCAAAAAGGTGTTTTTGACCCTGACACGTGAATTGTGCTCAAAACAACTGCTCTTCACTTCCAAATGGTGCGCAATGGCATAAATAACCCTATTTAAGCTCAGTTACACGTTTGCATTGAAAGTGACTGAGTTATTCACTTTTCCAGTTTTTATGCGTGCAAAATGCTTTTCAGAGCGAGAAAAGCATGTTTTGACCCACAATGTGTTTTTGACCCTAACACGTGAATTATAGTCAAAACAAATGCTCTCCACTTCCAAATAGTGCGCAATGGCATAAATAACCCTATTTAAGCTCAGTTACACGTTTGCATTGAAAGGGACTGAGTTATCAACTTTTCCAGTTTTTATGCGTGCAAAATGCTTTTCAGAGCGAGAAAAGCATGTTTTGACCCACAATGTGTTTTTGACCCTAACACGTGAATTATAGTCAAAACAACTGCTCTCCACTTCCAAATGGTGCGCGATGGCATAAATAACCCTATTTAAGCTCAGTTACACGTTTGCATTGAAAGTGACTGAGTTATTCACTTTTCCAGTTTTTATGCGTGCAAAATGCTTTTCAGAGCGAGAAAAGCATGTTTTGACCCACAATGTGTTTTTGACCCTAACACGTGAATTATTGTCAAAACAACTGCACTCCACTTCCAAATGGTGCGCGATGGCATAAATAACCCTATTTAAGCTCAGTTACACGTTTGCATTGAAAGTGACTGAGTTATTCACTTTTCCAGTTTTTATGCGTGCAAAATGCTTTTCAGAGCGAGAAAAGCATGTTTTGACCCACAATGTGTTTTTGACCCTAACACGTGAATTATAGTCAAAACAAATGCTCTCCACTTCCAAATAGTGCGCAATGCCATAAATAACCCTATTTAAGCTCAGTTACACGTTTGCATTGAAAGGGACTGAGTTATCAACTTTTCCAGTTTTTATGCGTGCAAAATGCTTTTCAGAGCGAGAAAAGCATGTTTTGACCCACAATGTGTTTTTGACCCTAACACGTGAATTATAGTCAAAACAACTGCTCTCCACTTCCAAATGGTGCGCGATGGCATAAATAACCCTATTTAAGCTCAGTTACACGTTTGCATTGAAAGGGACTGAATTATCAACTTTTCCAGTTTTTATGCGTGCAAAATGCTTTTCAGAGTGAGAGAATCACTTTTTGACCAAAAATGTGTTTTTGACCCTGACACGTGAATTTTGCTCAAAACAAATGCTCTCCACTTCCAAATGGTGCGCAATGGCATAAATAACCCTATTTAAGCTCAGTTACACGTTTGCATTGAAAGTGACTGAGTTATTCACTTTTCCAGTTTTTATGCGTGCAAAATGCTTTTCAGAGCGAGAAAAGCATGTTTTGACCCACAATGTGTTTTTGACCCTAACACGTGAATTATAGTCAAAACCAACGCTCTCCACTTCCAAATGGTGCGCGATGGCATAAATAACCCTATTTAAGCTTAGTTACACGTTTGCATTGAAAGGGACTGAGTTATCAGCTTTTCCAGTTTTTATGCTTTTCTCGCTCTGAAAAGCATTTTTGCTTTTCAGAGCGAGAAAAGCATGTTTTGACCCACAATGTGTTTTTGACCCTAACACGTGAATTATAGTCAAAACAACTGCTCTCCACTTCCAAATGGTGCGCGATGGCATAAATAACCCTATTTAAGCTCAGTTACACGTTTGCATAGAAAGGGACTGGGTTATCAACTTTTCCAGTTTTTATGCGTGCAAAATGCTTTTCAGAGCGAGAAAAGCATGTTTTGACCCACAATGTGTTTTTGACCCTAACACGTGAATTATAGTCAAAACAACTGCTCTCCACTTCCAAATGGTGCGCGATGGCATAAATAACCCTATTTAAGCTCAGTTACACGTTTGCATTGAAAGGGACTGGGTTATCAACTTTTCCAGTTTTTATGCGTGCAAAATGCTTTTCAGAGCGAGAAAAGCATGTTTTGACCCACAATGTGTTTTTGACCCTAACACGTGAATTATAGTCAAAACAACTGCTCTCCACTTCCAAATGGTGCGCGATGGCATAAATAACCCTATTTAAGCTCAGTTACACGTTTGCATTGAAAGGGACTGAGTTATTCACTTTTCCAGTTTTTATGCGTGCAAAGTGCTTTTCAGAGCGAGAGAATCACTTTTTGACCAAAAAGGTGTTTTTGACCCTGACACGTGAATTGTGCTCAAAACAACTGCTCTTCACTTCCAAATGGTGCGCAATGGCATAAATAACCCTATTTAAGCTCAGTTACACGTTTGCATTGAAAGTGACTGAGTTATTCACTTTTCCAGTTTTTATGCGTGCAAAATGCTTTTCAGAGCGAGAAAAGCATGTTTTGACCCACAATGTGTTTTTGACCCTAACACGTGAATTATTGTCAAAACAACTGCACTCCACTTCCAAATGGTGCGCGATGGCATAAATAACCCTATTTAAGCTCAGTTACACGTTTGCATTGAAAGGGACTGAGTTATTCACTTTTCCAGTTTTTATGCGTGCAAAGTGCTTTTCAGAGCGAGAGAATCACTTTTTGACCAAAAAGGTGTTTTTGACCCTGACACGTGAATTGTGCTCAAAACAACTGCTCTTCACTTCCAAATGGTGCGCAATGGCATAAATAACCCTATTTAAGCTCAGTTACACGTTTGCATTGAAAGTGACTGAGTTATTCACTTTTCCAGTTTTTATGCGTGCAAAATGCTTTTCAGAGCGAGAAAAGCATGTTTTGACCCACAATGTGTTTTTGACCCTAACACGTGAATTATAGTCAAAACAAATGCTCTCCACTTCCAAATAGTGCGCAATGGCATAAATAACCCTATTTAAGCTCAGTTACACGTTTGCATTGAAAGGGACTGAGTTATCAACTTTTCCAGTTTTTATGCGTGCAAAATGCTTTTCAGAGCGAGAAAAGCATGTTTTGACCCACAATGTGTTTTTGACCCTAACACGTGAATTATAGTCAAAACAACTGCTCTCCACTTCCAAATGGTGCGCGATGGCATAAATAACCCTATTTAAGCTCAGTTACACGTTTGCATTGAAAGGGACTGGGTTATCAACTTTTCCAGTTTTTATGCGTGCAAAATGCTTTTCAGAGCGAGAAAAGCATGTTTTGACCCACAATGTGTTTTTGACCCTAACACGTGAATTATAGTCAAAACAACTGCTCTCCACTTCCAAATGGTGCGCGATGGCATAAATAACCCTATTTAAGCTCAGTTACACGTTTGCATTGAAAGGGACTGGGTTATCAACTTTTCCAGTTTTTATGCGTGCAAAATGCTTTTCAGAGCGAGAAAAGCATGTTTTGACCCACAATGTGTTTTTGACCCTAACACGTGAATTATAGTCAAAACAACTGCTCTCCACTTCCAAATGGTGCGCGATGGCATAAATAACCCTATTTAAGCTCAGTTACCTGTTTGCATTGAAAGTGACTGAGTTATTCACTTTTCCAGTTTTTATGCGTGCAAAATGCTTTTCAGAGCGAGAAAAGCATGTTTTGACCCACAATGTGTTTTTGACCCTAACACGTGAATTATTGTCAAAACAACTGCACTCCACTTCCAAATGGTGCGCGATGGCATAAATAACCCTATTTAAGCTCAGTTACACGTTTGCATTGAAAGGGACTGAGTTATTCACTTTTCCAGTTTTTATGCGTGCAAAGTGCTTTTCAGAGCGAGAGAATCACTTTTTGACCAAAAAGGTGTTTTTGACCCTGACACGTGAATTGTGCTCAAAACAACTGCTCTTCACTTCCAAATGGTGCGCAATGGCATTAATAACCCTATTTAAGCTCAGTTACACGTTTGCATTGAAAGGGACTGGGTTATCAACTTTTCCAGTTTTTATGCGTGCAAAATGCTTTTCAGAGCGAGAAAAGCATGTTTTGACCCACAATGTGTTTTTGACCCTAACACGTGAATTATAGTCAAAACAACTGCTCTCCACTTCCAAATGGTGCGCGATGGCATAAATAACCCTATTTAAGCTCAGTTACACGTTTGCATTGAAAGGGACTGAGTTATCAACTTTTCCAGTTTTTATGCGTGCAAAATGCTTTTCAGAGCGAGAAAAGCATGTTTTGACCCACAATGTGTTTTTGACCCTAACACGTGAATTATAGTCAAAACAACTGCTCTCCACTTCCAAATGGTGCGCGATGGCATAAATAACCCTATTTAAGCTCAGTTACACGTTTGCATTGAAAGGGACTGAATTATCAACTTTTCCAGTTTTTATGCGTGCAAAATGCTTTTCAGAGTGAGAAAAGCATGTTTTGACCCACAATGTGTTTTTGACCCTAACACGTGAATTATAGTCAAAACCAACGCTCTCCACTTCCAAATGGTGCGCGATGGCATAAATAACCCTATTTAAGCTTAGTTACACGTTTGCATTGAAAGGGACTGAGTTATCAGCTTTTCCAGTTTTTATGCTTTTCTCGCTCTGAAAAGCATTTTTGCTTTTCAGAGCGAGAAAAGCATGTTTTGACCCACAATGTGTTTTTGACCCTAACACGTGAATTATAGTCAAAACAACTGCTCTCCACTTCCAAATGGTGCGCGATGGCATAAATAACCCTATTTAAGCTCAGTTACACGTTTGCATTGAAAGGGACTGGGTTATCAACTTTTCCAGTTTTTATGCGTGCAAAATGCTTTTCAGAGCGAGAAAAGCATGTTTTGACCCACAATGTGTTTTTGACCCTAACACGTGAATTATAGTCAAAACAACTGCTCTCCACTTCCAAATGGTGCGCGATGGCATAAATAACCCTATTTAAGCTCAGTTACACGTTTGCATTGAAAGGGACTGGGTTATCAACTTTTCCAGTTTTTATGCGTGCAAAATGCTTTTCAGAGCGAGAAAAGCATGTTTTGACCCACAATGTGTTTTTGACCCTAACACGTGAATTATAGTCAAAACAACTGCTCTCCACTTCCAAATGGTGCGCGATGGCATAAATAACCCTATTTAAGCTCAGTTACACGTTTGCATTGAAAGGGACTGAGTTATTCACTTTTCCAGTTTTTATGCGTGCAAAGTGCTTTTCAGAGCGAGAGAATCACTTTTTGACCAAAAAGGTGTTTTTGACCCTGACACGTGAATTGTGCTCAAAACAACTGCTCTTCACTTCCAAATGGTGCGCAATGGCATAAATAACCCTATTTAAGCTCAGTTACACGTTTGCATTGAAAGTGACTGAGTTATTCACTTTTCCAGTTTTTATGCGTGCAAAATGCTTTTCAGAGCGAGAAAAGCATGTTTTGACCCACAATGTGTTTTTGACCCTAACACGTGAATTATTGTCAAAACAACTGCACTCCACTTCCAAATGGTGCGCGATGGCATAAATAACCCTATTTAAGCTCAGTTACACGTTTGCATTGAAAGGGACTGAGTTATTCACTTTTCCAGTTTTTATGCGTGCAAAGTGCTTTTCAGAGCGAGAGAATCACTTTTTGACCAAAAAGGTGTTTTTGACCCTGACACGTGAATTGTGCTCAAAACAACTGCTCTTCACTTCCAAATGGTGCGCAATGGCATAAATAACCCTATTTAAGCTCAGTTACACGTTTGCATTGAAAGTGACTGAGTTATTCACTTTTCCAGTTTTTATGCGTGCAAAATGCTTTTCAGAGCGAGAAAAGCATGTTTTGACCCACAATGTGTTTTTGACCCTAACACGTGAATTATAGTCAAAACAAATGCTCTCCACTTCCAAATAGTGCGCAATGGCATAAATAACCCTATTTAAGCTCAGTTACACGTTTGCATTGAAAGGGACTGAGTTATCAACTTTTCCAGTTTTTATGCGTGCAAAATGCTTTTCAGAGCGAGAAAAGCATGTTTTGACCCACAATGTGTTTTTGACCCTAACACGTGAATTATAGTCAAAACAACTGCTCTCCACTTCCAAATGGTGCGCGATGGCATAAATAACCCTATTTAAGCTCAGTTACACGTTTGCATTGAAAGTGACTGAGTTATTCACTTTTCCAGTTTTTATGCGTGCAAAATGCTTTTCAGAGCGAGAAAAGCATGTTTTGACCCACAATGTGTTTTTGACCCTAACACGTGAATTATTGTCAAAACAACTGCACTCCACTTCCAAATGGTGCGCGATGGCATAAATAACCCTATTTAAGCTCAGTTACACGTTTGCATTGAAAGTGACTGAGTTATTCACTTTTCCAGTTTTTATGCGTGCAAAATGCTTTTCAGAGCGAGAAAAGCATGTTTTGACCCACAATGTGTTTTTGACCCTAACACGTGAATTATAGTCAAAACAAATGCTCTCCACTTCCAAATAGTGCGCAATGCCATAAATAACCCTATTTAAGCTCAGTTACACGTTTGCATTGAAAGGGACTGAGTTATCAACTTTTCCAGTTTTTATGCGTGCAAAATGCTTTTCAGAGCGAGAAAAGCATGTTTTGACCCACAATGTGTTTTTGACCCTAACACGTGAATTATAGTCAAAACAACTGCTCTCCACTTCCAAATGGTGCGCGATGGCATAAATAACCCTATTTAAGCTCAGTTACACGTTTGCATTGAAAGGGACTGAATTATCAACTTTTCCAGTTTTTATGCGTGCAAAATGCTTTTCAGAGTGAGAGAATCACTTTTTGACCAAAAATGTGTTTTTGACCCTGACACGTGAATTTTGCTCAAAACAAATGCTCTCCACTTCCAAATGGTGCGCAATGGCATAAATAACCCTATTTAAGCTCAGTTACACGTTTGCATTGAAAGTGACTGAGTTATTCACTTTTCCAGTTTTTATGCGTGCAAAATGCTTTTCAGAGCGAGAAAAGCATGTTTTGACCCACAATGTGTTTTTGACCCTAACACGTGAATTATAGTCAAAACCAACGCTCTCCACTTCCAAATGGTGCGCGATGGCATAAATAACCCTATTTAAGCTTAGTTACACGTTTGCATTGAAAGGGACTGAGTTATCAGCTTTTCCAGTTTTTATGCTTTTCTCGCTCTGAAAAGCATTTTTGCTTTTCAGAGCGAGAAAAGCATGTTTTGACCCACAATGTGTTTTTGACCCTAACACGTGAATTATAGTCAAAACAACTGCTCTCCACTTCCAAATGGTGCGCGATGGCATAAATAACCCTATTTAAGCTCAGTTACACGTTTGCATAGAAAGGGACTGGGTTATCAACTTTTCCAGTTTTTATGCGTGCAAAATGCTTTTCAGAGCGAGAAAAGCATGTTTTGACCCACAATGTGTTTTTGACCCTAACACGTGAATTATAGTCAAAACAACTGCTCTCCACTTCCAAATGGTGCGCGATGGCATAAATAACCCTATTTAAGCTCAGTTACACGTTTGCATTGAAAGGGACTGGGTTATCAACTTTTCCAGTTTTTATGCGTGCAAAATGCTTTTCAGAGCGAGAAAAGCATGTTTTGACCCACAATGTGTTTTTGACCCTAACACGTGAATTATAGTCAAAACAACTGCTCTCCACTTCCAAATGGTGCGCGATGGCATAAATAACCCTATTTAAGCTCAGTTACACGTTTGCATTGAAAGGGACTGAGTTATTCACTTTTCCAGTTTTTATGCGTGCAAAGTGCTTTTCAGAGCGAGAGAATCACTTTTTGACCAAAAAGGTGTTTTTGACCCTGACACGTGAATTGTGCTCAAAACAACTGCTCTTCACTTCCAAATGGTGCGCAATGGCATAAATAACCCTATTTAAGCTCAGTTACACGTTTGCATTGAAAGTGACTGAGTTATTCACTTTTCCAGTTTTTATGCGTGCAAAATGCTTTTCAGAGCGAGAAAAGCATGTTTTGACCCACAATGTGTTTTTGACCCTAACACGTGAATTATTGTCAAAACAACTGCACTCCACTTCCAAATGGTGCGCGATGGCATAAATAACCCTATTTAAGCTCAGTTACACGTTTGCATTGAAAGGGACTGAGTTATTCACTTTTCCAGTTTTTATGCGTGCAAAGTGCTTTTCAGAGCGAGAGAATCACTTTTTGACCAAAAAGGTGTTTTTGACCCTGACACGTGAATTGTGCTCAAAACAACTGCTCTTCACTTCCAAATGGTGCGCAATGGCATAAATAACCCTATTTAAGCTCAGTTACACGTTTGCATTGAAAGTGACTGAGTTATTCACTTTTCCAGTTTTTATGCGTGCAAAATGCTTTTCAGAGCGAGAAAAGCATGTTTTGACCCACAATGTGTTTTTGACCCTAACACGTGAATTATAGTCAAAACAAATGCTCTCCACTTCCAAATAGTGCGCAATGGCATAAATAACCCTATTTAAGCTCAGTTACACGTTTGCATTGAAAGGGACTGAGTTATCAACTTTTCCAGTTTTTATGCGTGCAAAATGCTTTTCAGAGCGAGAAAAGCATGTTTTGACCCACAATGTGTTTTTGACCCTAACACGTGAATTATAGTCAAAACAACTGCTCTCCACTTCCAAATGGTGCGCGATGGCATAAATAACCCTATTTAAGCTCAGTTACACGTTTGCATTGAAAGGGACTGGGTTATCAACTTTTCCAGTTTTTATGCGTGCAAAATGCTTTTCAGAGCGAGAAAAGCATGTTTTGACCCACAATGTGTTTTTGACCCTAACACGTGAATTATAGTCAAAACAACTGCTCTCCACTTCCAAATGGTGCGCGATGGCATAAATAACCCTATTTAAGCTCAGTTACACGTTTGCATTGAAAGGGACTGGGTTATCAACTTTTCCAGTTTTTATGCGTGCAAAATGCTTTTCAGAGCGAGAAAAGCATGTTTTGACCCACAATGTGTTTTTGACCCTAACACGTGAATTATAGTCAAAACAACTGCTCTCCACTTCCAAATGGTGCGCGATGGCATAAATAACCCTATTTAAGCTCAGTTACACGTTTGCATTGAAAGGGACTGGGTTATCAACTTTTCCAGTTTTTATGCGTGCAAAATGCTTTTCAGAGCGAGAAAAGCATGTTTTGACCCACAATGTGTTTTTGACCCTAACACGTGAATTATAGTCAAAACAACTGCTCTCCACTTCCAAATGGTGCGCGATGGCATAAATAACCCTATTTAAGCTCAGTTACACGTTTGCATTGAAAGGGACTGGGTTATCAACTTTTCCAGTTTTTATGCGTGCAAAATGCTTTTCAGAGCGAGAAAAGCATGTTTTGACCCACAATGTGTTTTTGACCCTAACACGTGAATTATAGTCAAAACAACTGCTCTCCACTTCCAAATGGTGCGCGATGGCATAAATAACCCTATTTAAGCTCAGTTACCTGTTTGCATTGAAAGTGACTGAGTTATTCACTTTTCCAGTTTTTATGCGTGCAAAATGCTTTTCAGAGCGAGAAAAGCATGTTTTGACCCACAATGTGTTTTTGACCCTAACACGTGAATTATTGTCAAAACAACTGCACTCCACTTCCAAATGGTGCGCGATGGCATAAATAACCCTATTTAAGCTCAGTTACACGTTTGCATTGAAAGGGACTGAGTTATTCACTTTTCCAGTTTTTATGCGTGCAAAGTGCTTTTCAGAGCGAGAGAATCACTTTTTGACCAAAAAGGTGTTTTTGACCCTGACACGTGAATTGTGCTCAAAACAACTGCTCTTCACTTCCAAATGGTGCGCAATGGCATTAATAACCCTATTTAAGCTCAGTTACACGTTTGCATTGAAAGGGACTGGGTTATCAACTTTTCCAGTTTTTATGCGTGCAAAATGCTTTTCAGAGCGAGAAAAGCATGTTTTGACCCACAATGTGTTTTTGACCCTAACACGTGAATTATAGTCAAAACAACTGCTCTCCACTTCCAAATGGTGCGCGATGGCATAAATAACCCTATTTAAGCTCAGTTACACGTTTGCATTGAAAGGGACTGAGTTATCAACTTTTCCAGTTTTTATGCGTGCAAAATGCTTTTCAGAGCGAGAAAAGCATGTTTTGACCCACAATGTGTTTTTGACCCTAACACGTGAATTATAGTCAAAACAACTGCTCTCCACTTCCAAATGGTGCGCGATGGCATAAATAACCCTATTTAAGCTCAGTTACACGTTTGCATTGAAAGGGACTGAATTATCAACTTTTCCAGTTTTTATGCGTGCAAAATGCTTTTCAGAGTGAGAAAAGCATGTTTTGACCCACAATGTGTTTTTGACCCTAACACGTGAATTATAGTCAAAACCAACGCTCTCCACTTCCAAATGGTGCGCGATGGCATAAATAACCCTATTTAAGCTTAGTTACACGTTTGCATTGAAAGGGACTGAGTTATCAGCTTTTCCAGTTTTTATGCTTTTCTCGCTCTGAAAAGCATTTTTGCTTTTCAGAGCGAGAAAAGCATGTTTTGACCCACAATGTGTTTTTGACCCTAACACGTGAATTATAGTCAAAACAACTGCTCTCCACTTCCAAATGGTGCGCGATGGCATAAATAACCCTATTTAAGCTCAGTTACACGTTTGCATTGAAAGGGACTGGGTTATCAACTTTTCCAGTTTTTATGCGTGCAAAATGCTTTTCAGAGCGAGAAAAGCATGTTTTGACCCACAATGTGTTTTTGACCCTAACACGTGAATTATAGTCAAAACAACTGCTCTCCACTTCCAAATGGTGCGCGATGGCATAAATAACCCTATTTAAGCTCAGTTACACGTTTGCATTGAAAGGGACTGGGTTATCAACTTTTCCAGTTTTTATGCGTGCAAAATGCTTTTCAGAGCGAGAAAAGCATGTTTTGACCCACAATGTGTTTTTGACCCTAACACGTGAATTATAGTCAAAACAACTGCTCTCCACTTCCAAATGGTGCGCGATGGCATAAATAACCCTATTTAAGCTCAGTTACACGTTTGCATTGAAAGGGACTGAGTTATTCACTTTTCCAGTTTTTATGCGTGCAAAGTGCTTTTCAGAGCGAGAGAATCACTTTTTGACCAAAAAGGTGTTTTTGACCCTGACACGTGAATTGTGCTCAAAACAACTGCTCTTCACTTCCAAATGGTGCGCAATGGCATAAATAACCCTATTTAAGCTCAGTTACACGTTTGCATTGAAAGTGACTGAGTTATTCACTTTTCCAGTTTTTATGCGTGCAAAATGCTTTTCAGAGCGAGAAAAGCATGTTTTGACCCACAATGTGTTTTTGACCCTAACACGTGAATTATAGTCAAAACAAATGCTCTCCACTTCCAAATAGTGCGCAATGGCATAAATAACCCTATTTAAGCTCAGTTACACGTTTGCATTGAAAGGGACTGAGTTATCAACTTTTCCAGTTTTTATGCGTGCAAAATGCTTTTCAGAGCGAGAAAAGCATGTTTTGACCCACAATGTGTTTTTGACCCTAACACGTGAATTATAGTCAAAACAACTGCTCTCCACTTCCAAATGGTGCGCGATGGCATAAATAACCCTATTTAAGCTCAGTTACACGTTTGCATTGAAAGGGACTGAATTATCAACTTTTCCAGTTTTTATGCGTGCAAAATGCTTTTCAGAGTGAGAAAAGCATGTTTTGACCCACAATGTGTTTTTGACCCTAACACGTGAATTATAGTCAAAACCAACGCTCTCCACTTCCAAATGGTGCGCGATGGCATAAATAACCCTATTTAAGCTTAGTTACACGTTTGCATTGAAAGGGACTGAGTTATCAGCTTTTCCAGTTTTTATGCTTTTCTCGCTCTGAAAAGCATTTTTGCTTTTCAGAGCGAGAAAAGCATGTTTTGACCCACAATGTGTTTTTGACCCTAACACGTGAATTATAGTCAAAACAACTGCTCTCCACTTCCAAATGGTGCGCGATGGCATAAATAACCCTATTTAAGCTCAGTTACACGTTTGCATTGAAAGGGACTGGGTTATCAACTTTTCCAGTTTTTATGCGTGCAAAATGCTTTTCAGAGCGAGAAAAGCATGTTTTGACCCACAATGTGTTTTTGACCCTAACACGTGAATTATAGTCAAAACAACTGCTCTCCACTTCCAAATGGTGCGCGATGGCATAAATAACCCTATTTAAGCTCAGTTACACGTTTGCATTGAAAGGGACTGGGTTATCAACTTTTCCAGTTTTTATGCGTGCAAAATGCTTTTCAGAGCGAGAAAAGCATGTTTTGACCCACAATGTGTTTTTGACCCTAACACGTGAATTATAGTCAAAACAACTGCTCTCCACTTCCAAATGGTGCGCGATGGCATAAATAACCCTATTTAAGCTCAGTTACACGTTTGCATTGAAAGGGACTGAGTTATTCACTTTTCCAGTTTTTATGCGTGCAAAGTGCTTTTCAGAGCGAGAGAATCACTTTTTGACCAAAAAGGTGTTTTTGACCCTGACACGTGAATTGTGCTCAAAACAACTGCTCTTCACTTCCAAATGGTGCGCAATGGCATAAATAACCCTATTTAAGCTCAGTTACACGTTTGCATTGAAAGTGACTGAGTTATTCACTTTTCCAGTTTTTATGCGTGCAAAATGCTTTTCAGAGCGAGAAAAGCATGTTTTGACCCACAATGTGTTTTTGACCCTAACACGTGAATTATTGTCAAAACAACTGCACTCCACTTCCAAATGGTGCGCGATGGCATAAATAACCCTATTTAAGCTCAGTTACACGTTTGCATTGAAAGGGACTGAGTTATTCACTTTTCCAGTTTTTATGCGTGCAAAGTGCTTTTCAGAGCGAGAGAATCACTTTTTGACCAAAAAGGTGTTTTTGACCCTGACACGTGAATTGTGCTCAAAACAACTGCTCTTCACTTCCAAATGGTGCGCAATGGCATAAATAACCCTATTTAAGCTCAGTTACACGTTTGCATTGAAAGTGACTGAGTTATTCACTTTTCCAGTTTTTATGCGTGCAAAATGCTTTTCAGAGCGAGAAAAGCATGTTTTGACCCACAATGTGTTTTTGACCCTAACACGTGAATTATAGTCAAAACAAATGCTCTCCACTTCCAAATAGTGCGCAATGGCATAAATAACCCTATTTAAGCTCAGTTACACGTTTGCATTGAAAGGGACTGAGTTATCAACTTTTCCAGTTTTTATGCGTGCAAAATGCTTTTCAGAGCGAGAAAAGCATGTTTTGACCCACAATGTGTTTTTGACCCTAACACGTGAATTATAGTCAAAACAACTGCTCTCCACTTCCAAATGGTGCGCGATGGCATAAATAACCCTATTTAAGCTCAGTTACACGTTTGCATTGAAAGTGACTGAGTTATTCACTTTTCCAGTTTTTATGCGTGCAAAATGCTTTTCAGAGCGAGAAAAGCATGTTTTGACCCACAATGTGTTTTTGACCCTAACACGTGAATTATTGTCAAAACAACTGCACTCCACTTCCAAATGGTGCGCGATGGCATAAATAACCCTATTTAAGCTCAGTTACACGTTTGCATTGAAAGTGACTGAGTTATTCACTTTTCCAGTTTTTATGCGTGCAAAATGCTTTTCAGAGCGAGAAAAGCATGTTTTGACCCACAATGTGTTTTTGACCCTAACACGTGAATTATAGTCAAAACAAATGCTCTCCACTTCCAAATAGTGCGCAATGCCATAAATAACCCTATTTAAGCTCAGTTACACGTTTGCATTGAAAGGGACTGAGTTATCAACTTTTCCAGTTTTTATGCGTGCAAAATGCTTTTCAGAGCGAGAAAAGCATGTTTTGACCCACAATGTGTTTTTGACCCTAACACGTGAATTATAGTCAAAACAACTGCTCTCCACTTCCAAATGGTGCGCGATGGCATAAATAACCCTATTTAAGCTCAGTTACACGTTTGCATTGAAAGGGACTGAATTATCAACTTTTCCAGTTTTTATGCGTGCAAAATGCTTTTCAGAGTGAGAGAATCACTTTTTGACCAAAAATGTGTTTTTGACCCTGACACGTGAATTTTGCTCAAAACAAATGCTCTCCACTTCCAAATGGTGCGCAATGGCATAAATAACCCTATTTAAGCTCAGTTACACGTTTGCATTGAAAGTGACTGAGTTATTCACTTTTCCAGTTTTTATGCGTGCAAAATGCTTTTCAGAGCGAGAAAAGCATGTTTTGACCCACAATGTGTTTTTGACCCTAACACGTGAATTATAGTCAAAACCAACGCTCTCCACTTCCAAATGGTGCGCGATGGCATAAATAACCCTATTTAAGCTTAGTTACACGTTTGCATTGAAAGGGACTGAGTTATCAGCTTTTCCAGTTTTTATGCTTTTCTCGCTCTGAAAAGCATTTTTGCTTTTCAGAGCGAGAAAAGCATGTTTTGACCCACAATGTGTTTTTGACCCTAACACGTGAATTATAGTCAAAACAACTGCTCTCCACTTCCAAATGGTGCGCGATGGCATAAATAACCCTATTTAAGCTCAGTTACACGTTTGCATAGAAAGGGACTGGGTTATCAACTTTTCCAGTTTTTATGCGTGCAAAATGCTTTTCAGAGCGAGAAAAGCATGTTTTGACCCACAATGTGTTTTTGACCCTAACACGTGAATTATAGTCAAAACAACTGCTCTCCACTTCCAAATGGTGCGCGATGGCATAAATAACCCTATTTAAGCTCAGTTACACGTTTGCATTGAAAGGGACTGGGTTATCAACTTTTCCAGTTTTTATGCGTGCAAAATGCTTTTCAGAGCGAGAAAAGCATGTTTTGACCCACAATGTGTTTTTGACCCTAACACGTGAATTATAGTCAAAACAACTGCTCTCCACTTCCAAATGGTGCGCGATGGCATAAATAACCCTATTTAAGCTCAGTTACACGTTTGCATTGAAAGGGACTGAGTTATTCACTTTTCCAGTTTTTATGCGTGCAAAGTGCTTTTCAGAGCGAGAGAATCACTTTTTGACCAAAAAGGTGTTTTTGACCCTGACACGTGAATTGTGCTCAAAACAACTGCTCTTCACTTCCAAATGGTGCGCAATGGCATAAATAACCCTATTTAAGCTCAGTTACACGTTTGCATTGAAAGTGACTGAGTTATTCACTTTTCCAGTTTTTATGCGTGCAAAATGCTTTTCAGAGCGAGAAAAGCATGTTTTGACCCACAATGTGTTTTTGACCCTAACACGTGAATTATTGTCAAAACAACTGCACTCCACTTCCAAATGGTGCGCGATGGCATAAATAACCCTATTTAAGCTCAGTTACACGTTTGCATTGAAAGGGACTGAGTTATTCACTTTTCCAGTTTTTATGCGTGCAAAGTGCTTTTCAGAGCGAGAGAATCACTTTTTGACCAAAAAGGTGTTTTTGACCCTGACACGTGAATTGTGCTCAAAACAACTGCTCTTCACTTCCAAATGGTGCGCAATGGCATAAATAACCCTATTTAAGCTCAGTTACACGTTTGCATTGAAAGTGACTGAGTTATTCACTTTTCCAGTTTTTATGCGTGCAAAATGCTTTTCAGAGCGAGAAAAGCATGTTTTGACCCACAATGTGTTTTTGACCCTAACACGTGAATTATAGTCAAAACAAATGCTCTCCACTTCCAAATAGTGCGCAATGGCATAAATAACCCTATTTAAGCTCAGTTACACGTTTGCATTGAAAGGGACTGAGTTATCAACTTTTCCAGTTTTTATGCGTGCAAAATGCTTTTCAGAGCGAGAAAAGCATGTTTTGACCCACAATGTGTTTTTGACCCTAACACGTGAATTATAGTCAAAACAACTGCTCTCCACTTCCAAATGGTGCGCGATGGCATAAATAACCCTATTTAAGCTCAGTTACACGTTTGCATTGAAAGGGACTGGGTTATCAACTTTTCCAGTTTTTATGCGTGCAAAATGCTTTTCAGAGCGAGAAAAGCATGTTTTGACCCACAATGTGTTTTTGACCCTAACACGTGAATTATAGTCAAAACAACTGCTCTCCACTTCCAAATGGTGCGCGATGGCATAAATAACCCTATTTAAGCTCAGTTACACGTTTGCATTGAAAGGGACTGGGTTATCAACTTTTCCAGTTTTTATGCGTGCAAAATGCTTTTCAGAGCGAGAAAAGCATGTTTTGACCCACAATGTGTTTTTGACCCTAACACGTGAATTATAGTCAAAACAACTGCTCTCCACTTCCAAATGGTGCGCGATGGCATAAATAACCCTATTTAAGCTCAGTTACACGTTTGCATTGAAAGGGACTGGGTTATCAACTTTTCCAGTTTTTATGCGTGCAAAATGCTTTTCAGAGCGAGAAAAGCATGTTTTGACCCACAATGTGTTTTTGACCCTAACACGTGAATTATAGTCAAAACAACTGCTCTCCACTTCCAAATGGTGCGCGATGGCATAAATAACCCTATTTAAGCTCAGTTACACGTTTGCATTGAAAGGGACTGGGTTATCAACTTTTCCAGTTTTTATGCGTGCAAAATGCTTTTCAGAGCGAGAAAAGCATGTTTTGACCCACAATGTGTTTTTGACCCTAACACGTGAATTATAGTCAAAACAACTGCTCTCCACTTCCAAATGGTGCGCGATGGCATAAATAACCCTATTTAAGCTCAGTTACCTGTTTGCATTGAAAGTGACTGAGTTATTCACTTTTCCAGTTTTTATGCGTGCAAAATGCTTTTCAGAGCGAGAAAAGCATGTTTTGACCCACAATGTGTTTTTGACCCTAACACGTGAATTATTGTCAAAACAACTGCACTCCACTTCCAAATGGTGCGCGATGGCATAAATAACCCTATTTAAGCTCAGTTACACGTTTGCATTGAAAGGGACTGAGTTATTCACTTTTCCAGTTTTTATGCGTGCAAAGTGCTTTTCAGAGCGAGAGAATCACTTTTTGACCAAAAAGGTGTTTTTGACCCTGACACGTGAATTGTGCTCAAAACAACTGCTCTTCACTTCCAAATGGTGCGCAATGGCATTAATAACCCTATTTAAGCTCAGTTACACGTTTGCATTGAAAGGGACTGGGTTATCAACTTTTCCAGTTTTTATGCGTGCAAAATGCTTTTCAGAGCGAGAAAAGCATGTTTTGACCCACAATGTGTTTTTGACCCTAACACGTGAATTATAGTCAAAACAACTGCTCTCCACTTCCAAATGGTGCGCGATGGCATAAATAACCCTATTTAAGCTCAGTTACACGTTTGCATTGAAAGGGACTGAGTTATCAACTTTTCCAGTTTTTATGCGTGCAAAATGCTTTTCAGAGCGAGAAAAGCATGTTTTGACCCACAATGTGTTTTTGACCCTAACACGTGAATTATAGTCAAAACAACTGCTCTCCACTTCCAAATGGTGCGCGATGGCATAAATAACCCTATTTAAGCTCAGTTACACGTTTGCATTGAAAGGGACTGAATTATCAACTTTTCCAGTTTTTATGCGTGCAAAATGCTTTTCAGAGTGAGAAAAGCATGTTTTGACCCACAATGTGTTTTTGACCCTAACACGTGAATTATAGTCAAAACCAACGCTCTCCACTTCCAAATGGTGCGCGATGGCATAAATAACCCTATTTAAGCTTAGTTACACGTTTGCATTGAAAGGGACTGAGTTATCAGCTTTTCCAGTTTTTATGCTTTTCTCGCTCTGAAAAGCATTTTTGCTTTTCAGAGCGAGAAAAGCATGTTTTGACCCACAATGTGTTTTTGACCCTAACACGTGAATTATAGTCAAAACAACTGCTCTCCACTTCCAAATGGTGCGCGATGGCATAAATAACCCTATTTAAGCTCAGTTACACGTTTGCATTGAAAGGGACTGGGTTATCAACTTTTCCAGTTTTTATGCGTGCAAAATGCTTTTCAGAGCGAGAAAAGCATGTTTTGACCCACAATGTGTTTTTGACCCTAACACGTGAATTATAGTCAAAACAACTGCTCTCCACTTCCAAATGGTGCGCGATGGCATAAATAACCCTATTTAAGCTCAGTTACACGTTTGCATTGAAAGGGACTGGGTTATCAACTTTTCCAGTTTTTATGCGTGCAAAATGCTTTTCAGAGCGAGAAAAGCATGTTTTGACCCACAATGTGTTTTTGACCCTAACACGTGAATTATAGTCAAAACAACTGCTCTCCACTTCCAAATGGTGCGCGATGGCATAAATAACCCTATTTAAGCTCAGTTACACGTTTGCATTGAAAGGGACTGAGTTATTCACTTTTCCAGTTTTTATGCGTGCAAAGTGCTTTTCAGAGCGAGAGAATCACTTTTTGACCAAAAAGGTGTTTTTGACCCTGACACGTGAATTGTGCTCAAAACAACTGCTCTTCACTTCCAAATGGTGCGCAATGGCATAAATAACCCTATTTAAGCTCAGTTACACGTTTGCATTGAAAGTGACTGAGTTATTCACTTTTCCAGTTTTTATGCGTGCAAAATGCTTTTCAGAGCGAGAAAAGCATGTTTTGACCCACAATGTTTTTTTGACCCTAACACGTGAATTATAGTCAAAACAACTGCTCTCCACTTCCAAATGGTGCGCGATGGCATAAATAACCCTATTTAAGCTCAGTTACACGTTTGCATTGAAAGGGACTGAGTTATCAACTTTTCCAGTTTTTATGCGTGCAAAATGCTTGTCAGAGCGAGAAAAGCATGTTTTGACCCACAATGTGTTTTTGACCCTAACACGTGAATTATAGTCAAAACAACTGCTCTCCACTTCCAAATGGTGCGCGATGGCATAAATAACCCTATTTAAGCTCAGTTACACGTTTGCATTGAAAGGGACTGAGTTATCAACTTTTCCAGTTTTTATGCGTGCAAAATGCTTTTCAGAGCGAGAAAAGCATGTTTTGACCCACAATGTTTTTTTGACCCTAACACGTGAATTATAGTCAAAACAAATGCTCTCCACTTCCAAATAGTGCGCAATGGCATAAATAACCCTATTTAAGCTCAGTTACACGTTTGCATTGAAAGGGACTGAGTTATCAACTTTTCCAGTTTTTATGCGTGCAAAATGCTTTTCAGAGCGAGAAAAGCATGTTTTGACCCACAATGTTTTTTTGACCCTAACACGTGAATTATAGTCAAAACAACTGCTCTCCACTTCCAAATGGTGCGCGATGGCATAAATAACCCTATTTAAGCTCAGTTACACGTTTGCATTGAAAGGGACTGAGTTATCAACTTTTCCAGTTTTTATGCGTGCAAAATGCTTTTCAGAGCGAGAAAAGCATGTTTTGACCCACAATGTGTTTTTGACCCTAACACGTGAATTATAGTCAAAACAAATGCTCTCCACTTCCAAATAGTGCGCAATGGCATAAATAACCCTATTTAAGCTCAGTTACACGTTTGCATTGAAAGGGACTGAGTTATCAACTTTTCCAGTTTTTATGCGTGCAAAATGCTTTTCAGAGCGAGAAAAGCTTGTTTTGACCCACAATGTGTTTTTGACCCTAACACGTGAATTATAGTCAAAACAACTGCTCTCCACTTCCAAATGGTGCGCGATGGCATAAATAACCCTATTTAAGCTCAGTTACACGTTTGCATTGAAAGTGACTGAGTTATTCACTTTTCCAGTTTTTATGCGTGCAAAATGCTTTTCAGAGCGAGAAAAGCATGTTTTGACCCACAATGTGTTTTTGACCCTAACGCGTGAATTATAGTCAAAACAAATGCTCTCCACTTCCAAATAGTGCGCAATGGCATAAATAACCCTATTTAAGCTCAGTTACACGTTTGCATTGAAAGTGACTGAGTTATTCACTTTTCCAGTTTATATGCGTGCAAAATGCTTTTCAGAGCGAGAGAATCACTTTTTGACCAAAAAGGTGTTTTTGACCCTGACACGTGAATTGTGCTCAAAACAACTGCTCTTCACTTCCAAATGGTGCGCAATGGCATAAATAACCCTATTTAAGCTCAGTTACACGTTTGCATTGAAAGGGACTGAGTTATCAACTTTTCCAGTTTTTATGCGTGCAAAATGCTTTTCAGAGCGAGAAAAGCATGTTTTGACCCACAATGTGTTTTTGACCCTAACACGTGAATTATAGTCAAAACAACTGCTCTCCACTTCCAAATGGTGCGCGATGGCATAAATAACCCTATTTAAGCTCAGTTACCTGTTTGCATTGAAAGTGACTGAGTTATTCACTTTTCCAGTTTTTATGCGTGCAAAATGCTTTTCAGAGCGAGAAAAGCATGTTTTGACCCACAATGTGTTTTTGACCCTAACACGTGAATTATTGTCAAAACAACTGCACTCCACTTCCAAATGGTGCGCGATGGCATAAATAACCCTATTTAAGCTCAGTTACACGTTTGCATTGAAAGGGACTGAGTTATTCACTTTTCCAGTTTTTATGCGTGCAAAGTGCTTTTCAGAGCGAGAGAATCACTTTTTGACCAAAAAGGTGTTTTTGACCCTGACACGTGAATTGTGCTCAAAACAACTGCTCTTCACTTCCAAATGGTGCGCAATGGCATTAATAACCCTATTTAAGCTCAGTTACACGTTTGCATTGAAAGGGACTGGGTTATCAACTTTTCCAGTTTTTATGCGTGCAAAATGCTTTTCAGAGCGAGAAAAGCATGTTTTGACCCACAATGTGTTTTTGACCCTAACACGTGAATTATAGTCAAAACAACTGCTCTCCACTTCCAAATGGTGCGCGATGGCATAAATAACCCTATTTAAGCTCAGTTACACGTTTGCATTGAAAGGGACTGAATTATCAACTTTTCCAGTTTTTATGCGTGCAAAATGCTTTTCAGAGTGAGAAAAGCATGTTTTGACCCACAATGTGTTTTTGACCCTAACACGTGAATTATAGTCAAAACCAACGCTCTCCACTTCCAAATGGTGCGCGATGGCATAAATAACCCTATTTAAGCTTAGTTACACGTTTGCATTGAAAGGGACTGAGTTATCAGCTTTTCCAGTTTTTATGCTTTTCTCGCTCTGAAAAGCATTTTTGCTTTTCAGAGCGAGAAAAGCATGTTTTGACCCACAATGTGTTTTTGACCCTAACACGTGAATTATAGTCAAAACAACTGCTCTCCACTTCCAAATGGTGCGCGATGGCATAAATAACCCTATTTAAGCTCAGTTACACGTTTGCATTGAAAGGGACTGGGTTATCAACTTTTCCAGTTTTTATGCGTGCAAAATGCTTTTCAGAGCGAGAAAAGCATGTTTTGACCCACAATGTGTTTTTGACCCTAACACGTGAATTATAGTCAAAACAACTGCTCTCCACTTCCAAATGGTGCGCGATGGCATAAATAACCCTATTTAAGCTCAGTTACACGTTTGCATTGAAAGGGACTGGGTTATCAACTTTTCCAGTTTTTATGCGTGCAAAATGCTTTTCAGAGCGAGAAAAGCATGTTTTGACCCACAATGTGTTTTTGACCCTAACACGTGAATTATAGTCAAAACAACTGCTCTCCACTTCCAAATGGTGCGCGATGGCATAAATAACCCTATTTAAGCTCAGTTACACGTTTGCATTGAAAGGGACTGAGTTATTCACTTTTCCAGTTTTTATGCGTGCAAAGTGCTTTTCAGAGCGAGAGAATCACTTTTTGACCAAAAAGGTGTTTTTGACCCTGACACGTGAATTGTGCTCAAAACAACTGCTCTTCACTTCCAAATGGTGCGCAATGGCATAAATAACCCTATTTAAGCTCAGTTACACGTTTGCATTGAAAGTGACTGAGTTATTCACTTTTCCAGTTTTTATGCGTGCAAAATGCTTTTCAGAGCGAGAAAAGCATGTTTTGACCCACAATGTGTTTTTGACCCTAACACGTGAATTATTGTCAAAACAACTGCACTCCACTTCCAAATGGTGCGCGATGGCATAAATAACCCTATTTAAGCTCAGTTACACGTTTGCATTGAAAGGGACTGAGTTATTCACTTTTCCAGTTTTTATGCGTGCAAAGTGCTTTTCAGAGCGAGAGAATCACTTTTTGACCAAAAAGGTGTTTTTGACCCTGACACGTGAATTGTGCTCAAAACAACTGCTCTTCACTTCCAAATGGTGCGCAATGGCATAAATAACCCTATTTAAGCTCAGTTACACGTTTGCATTGAAAGTGACTGAGTTATTCACTTTTCCAGTTTTTATGCGTGCAAAATGCTTTTCAGAGCGAGAAAAGCATGTTTTGACCCACAATGTGTTTTTGACCCTAACACGTGAATTATAGTCAAAACAAATGCTCTCCACTTCCAAATAGTGCGCAATGGCATAAATAACCCTATTTAAGCTCAGTTACACGTTTGCATTGAAAGGGACTGAGTTATCAACTTTTCCAGTTTTTATGCGTGCAAAATGCTTTTCAGAGCGAGAAAAGCATGTTTTGACCCACAATGTGTTTTTGACCCTAACACGTGAATTATAGTCAAAACAACTGCTCTCCACTTCCAAATGGTGCGCGATGGCATAAATAACCCTATTTAAGCTCAGTTACACGTTTGCATTGAAAGTGACTGAGTTATTCACTTTTCCAGTTTTTATGCGTGCAAAATGCTTTTCAGAGCGAGAAAAGCATGTTTTGACCCACAATGTGTTTTTGACCCTAACACGTGAATTATTGTCAAAACAACTGCACTCCACTTCCAAATGGTGCGCGATGGCATAAATAACCCTATTTAAGCTCAGTTACACGTTTGCATTGAAAGTGACTGAGTTATTCACTTTTCCAGTTTTTATGCGTGCAAAATGCTTTTCAGAGCGAGAAAAGCATGTTTTGACCCACAATGTGTTTTTGACCCTAACACGTGAATTATAGTCAAAACAAATGCTCTCCACTTCCAAATAGTGCGCAATGCCATAAATAACCCTATTTAAGCTCAGTTACACGTTTGCATTGAAAGGGACTGAGTTATCAACTTTTCCAGTTTTTATGCGTGCAAAATGCTTTTCAGAGCGAGAAAAGCATGTTTTGACCCACAATGTGTTTTTGACCCTAACACGTGAATTATAGTCAAAACAACTGCTCTCCACTTCCAAATGGTGCGCGATGGCATAAATAACCCTATTTAAGCTCAGTTACACGTTTGCATTGAAAGGGACTGAATTATCAACTTTTCCAGTTTTTATGCGTGCAAAATGCTTTTCAGAGTGAGAGAATCACTTTTTGACCAAAAATGTGTTTTTGACCCTGACACGTGAATTTTGCTCAAAACAAATGCTCTCCACTTCCAAATGGTGCGCAATGGCATAAATAACCCTATTTAAGCTCAGTTACACGTTTGCATTGAAAGTGACTGAGTTATTCACTTTTCCAGTTTTTATGCGTGCAAAATGCTTTTCAGAGCGAGAAAAGCATGTTTTGACCCACAATGTGTTTTTGACCCTAACACGTGAATTATAGTCAAAACCAACGCTCTCCACTTCCAAATGGTGCGCGATGGCATAAATAACCCTATTTAAGCTTAGTTACACGTTTGCATTGAAAGGGACTGAGTTATCAGCTTTTCCAGTTTTTATGCTTTTCTCGCTCTGAAAAGCATTTTTGCTTTTCAGAGCGAGAAAAGCATGTTTTGACCCACAATGTGTTTTTGACCCTAACACGTGAATTATAGTCAAAACAACTGCTCTCCACTTCCAAATGGTGCGCGATGGCATAAATAACCCTATTTAAGCTCAGTTACACGTTTGCATTGAAAGGGACTGGGTTATCAACTTTTCCAGTTTTTATGCGTGCAAAATGCTTTTCAGAGCGAGAAAAGCATGTTTTGACCCACAATGTGTTTTTGACCCTAACACGTGAATTATAGTCAAAACAACTGCTCTCCACTTCCAAATGGTGCGCGATGGCATAAATAACCCTATTTAAGCTCAGTTACACGTTTGCATTGAAAGGGACTGGGTTATCAACTTTTCCAGTTTTTATGCGTGCAAAATGCTTTTCAGAGCGAGAAAAGCATGTTTTGACCCACAATGTGTTTTTGACCCTAACACGTGAATTATAGTCAAAACAACTGCTCTCCACTTCCAAATGGTGCGCGATGGCATAAATAACCCTATTTAAGCTCAGTTACACGTTTGCATTGAAAGGGACTGAGTTATTCACTTTTCCAGTTTTTATGCGTGCAAAGTGCTTTTCAGAGCGAGAGAATCACTTTTTGACCAAAAAGGTGTTTTTGACCCTGACACGTGAATTGTGCTCAAAACAACTGCTCTTCACTTCCAAATGGTGCGCAATGGCATAAATAACCCTATTTAAGCTCAGTTACACGTTTGCATTGAAAGTGACTGAGTTATTCACTTTTCCAGTTTTTATGCGTGCAAAATGCTTTTCAGAGCGAGAAAAGCATGTTTTGACCCACAATGTGTTTTTGACCCTAACACGTGAATTATTGTCAAAACAACTGCACTCCACTTCCAAATGGTGCGCGATGGCATAAATAACCCTATTTAAGCTCAGTTACACGTTTGCATTGAAAGGGACTGAGTTATTCACTTTTCCAGTTTTTATGCGTGCAAAGTGCTTTTCAGAGCGAGAGAATCACTTTTTGACCAAAAAGGTGTTTTTGACCCTGACACGTGAATTGTGCTCAAAACAACTGCTCTTCACTTCCAAATGGTGCGCAATGGCATAAATAACCCTATTTAAGCTCAGTTACACGTTTGCATTGAAAGTGACTGAGTTATTCACTTTTCCAGTTTTTATGCGTGCAAAATGCTTTTCAGAGCGAGAAAAGCATGTTTTGACCCACAATGTGTTTTTGACCCTAACACGTGAATTATAGTCAAAACAAATGCTCTCCACTTCCAAATAGTGCGCAATGGCATAAATAACCCTATTTAAGCTCAGTTACACGTTTGCATTGAAAGGGACTGAGTTATCAACTTTTCCAGTTTTTATGCGTGCAAAATGCTTTTCAGAGCGAGAAAAGCATGTTTTGACCCACAATGTGTTTTTGACCCTAACACGTGAATTATAGTCAAAACAACTGCTCTCCACTTCCAAATGGTGCGCGATGGCATAAATAACCCTATTTAAGCTCAGTTACACGTTTGCATTGAAAGGGACTGGGTTATCAACTTTTCCAGTTTTTATGCGTGCAAAATGCTTTTCAGAGCGAGAAAAGCATGTTTTGACCCACAATGTGTTTTTGACCCTAACACGTGAATTATAGTCAAAACAACTGCTCTCCACTTCCAAATGGTGCGCGATGGCATAAATAACCCTATTTAAGCTCAGTTACACGTTTGCATTGAAAGGGACTGGGTTATCAACTTTTCCAGTTTTTATGCGTGCAAAATGCTTTTCAGAGCGAGAAAAGCATGTTTTGACCCACAATGTGTTTTTGACCCTAACACGTGAATTATAGTCAAAACAACTGCTCTCCACTTCCAAATGGTGCGCGATGGCATAAATAACCCTATTTAAGCTCAGTTACACGTTTGCATTGAAAGGGACTGAGTTATTCACTTTTCCAGTTTTTATGCGTGCAAAGTGCTTTTCAGAGCGAGAGAATCACTTTTTGACCAAAAAGGTGTTTTTGACCCTGACACGTGAATTGTGCTCAAAACAACTGCTCTTCACTTCCAAATGGTGCGCAATGGCATAAATAACCCTATTTAAGCTCAGTTACACGTTTGCATTGAAAGTGACTGAGTTATTCACTTTTCCAGTTTTTATGCGTGCAAAATGCTTTTCAGAGCGAGAAAAGCATGTTTTGACCCACAATGTGTTTTTGACCCTAACACGTGAATTATTGTCAAAACAACTGCACTCCACTTCCAAATGGTGCGCGATGGCATAAATAACCCTATTTAAGCTCAGTTACACGTTTGCATTGAAAGGGACTGAGTTATTCACTTTTCCAGTTTTTATGCGTGCAAAGTGCTTTTCAGAGCGAGAGAATCACTTTTTGACCAAAAAGGTGTTTTTGACCCTGACACGTGAATTGTGCTCAAAACAACTGCTCTTCACTTCCAAATGGTGCGCAATGGCATAAATAACCCTATTTAAGCTCAGTTACACGTTTGCATTGAAAGTGACTGAGTTATTCACTTTTCCAGTTTTTATGCGTGCAAAATGCTTTTCAGAGCGAGAAAAGCATGTTTTGACCCACAATGTGTTTTTGACCCTAACACGTGAATTATAGTCAAAACAAATGCTCTCCACTTCCAAATAGTGCGCAATGGCATAAATAACCCTATTTAAGCTCAGTTACACGTTTGCATTGAAAGGGACTGAGTTATCAACTTTTCCAGTTTTTATGCGTGCAAAATGCTTTTCAGAGCGAGAAAAGCATGTTTTGACCCACAATGTGTTTTTGACCCTAACACGTGAATTATAGTCAAAACAACTGCTCTCCACTTCCAAATGGTGCGCGATGGCATAAATAACCCTATTTAAGCTCAGTTACACGTTTGCATTGAAAGTGACTGAGTTATTCACTTTTCCAGTTTTTATGCGTGCAAAATGCTTTTCAGAGCGAGAAAAGCATGTTTTGACCCACAATGTGTTTTTGACCCTAACACGTGAATTATTGTCAAAACAACTGCACTCCACTTCCAAATGGTGCGCGATGGCATAAATAACCCTATTTAAGCTCAGTTACACGTTTGCATTGAAAGTGACTGAGTTATTCACTTTTCCAGTTTTTATGCGTGCAAAATGCTTTTCAGAGCGAGAAAAGCATGTTTTGACCCACAATGTGTTTTTGACCCTAACACGTGAATTATAGTCAAAACAAATGCTCTCCACTTCCAAATAGTGCGCAATGCCATAAATAACCCTATTTAAGCTCAGTTACACGTTTGCATTGAAAGGGACTGAGTTATCAACTTTTCCAGTTTTTATGCGTGCAAAATGCTTTTCAGAGCGAGAAAAGCATGTTTTGACCCACAATGTGTTTTTGACCCTAACACGTGAATTATAGTCAAAACAACTGCTCTCCACTTCCAAATGGTGCGCGATGGCATAAATAACCCTATTTAAGCTCAGTTACACGTTTGCATTGAAAGTGACTGAGTTATTCACTTTTCCAGTTTATATGCGTGCAAAATGCTTTTCAGAGCGAGAGAATCACTTTTTGACCAAAAAGGTGTTTTTGACCCTGACACGTGAATTGTGCTCAAAACAACTGCTCTTCACTTCCAAATGGTGCGCAATGGCATAAATAACCCTATTTAAGCTCAGTTACACGTTTGCATTGAAAGTGACTGAGTTATTCACTTTTCCAGTTTTTATGCGTGCAAAATGCTTTTCAGAGCGAGAAAAGCATGTTTTGACCCACAATGTGTTTTTGACCCTAACACGTGAATTATAGTCAAAACAACTGCTCTCCACTTCCAAATGGTGCGCGATGGCATAAATAACCCTATTTAAGCTCAGTTACACGTTTGCATTGAAAGGGACTGAGTTATTCACTTTTCCAGTTTATATGCGTGCAAAATGCTTTTCAGAGCGAGAGAATCACTTTTTGACCAAAAAGGTGTTTTTGACCCTGACACGTGAATTGTGCTCAAAACAACTGCTCTTCACTTCCAAATGGTGCGCAATGGCATAAATAACCCTATTTAAGCTCAGTTACACGTTTGCATTGAAAGTGACTGAGTTATTCACTTTTCCAGTTTTTATGCGTGCAAAATGCTTTTCAGAGCGAGAAAAGTATGTTTTGACCCACAATGTGTTTTTGACCCTAACACGTGAATTATAGTCAAAACCAACGCTCTCCACTTCCAAATGGTGCGCGATGGCATAAATAACCCTATTTAAGCTTAGTTACACGTTTGCATTGAAAGGGACTGAGTTATCAGCTTTTCCAGTTTTTATGCTTTTCTCGCTCTGAAAAGCATTTTTGCTTTTCAGAGCGAGAAAAGCATGTTTTGACCCACAATGTGTTTTTGACCCTAACACGTGAATTATAGTCAAAACAACTGCTCTCCACTTCCAAATGGTGCGCGATGGCATAAATAACCCTATTTAAGCTCAGTTACACGTTTGCATTGAAAGGGACTGGGTTATCAACTTTTCCAGTTTTTATGCGTGCAAAATGCTTTTCAGAGCGAGAAAAGCATGTTTTGACCCACAATGTGTTTTTGACCCTAACACGTGAATTATAGTCAAAACAACTGCTCTCCACTTCCAAATGGTGCGCGATGGCATAAATAACCCTATTTAAGCTCAGTTACACGTTTGCATTGAAAGGGACTGGGTTATCAACCTTTCCAGTTTTTATGCGTGCAAAATGCTTTTCAGAGCGAGAAAAGCATGTTTTGACCCACAATGTGTTTTTGACCCTAACACGTGAATTATAGTCAAAACAACTGCTCTCCACTTCCAAAATGGTGCGCGATGGCATAAATAACCCTATTTAAGCTCAGTTACACGTTTGCATTGAAAGGGACTGAGTTATTCACTTTTCCAGTTTTTATGCGTGCAAAGTGCTTTTCAGAGCGAGAGAATCACTTTTTGACCAAAAAGGTGTTTTTGACCCTGACACGTGAATTGTGCTCAAAACAACTGCTCTTCACTTCCAAATGGTGCGCAATGGCATAAATAACCCTATTTAAGCTCAGTTACACGTTTGCATTGAAAGTGACTGAGTTATTCACTTTTCCAGTTTTTATGCGTGCAAAATGCTTTTCAGAGCGAGAAAAGCATGTTTTGACCCACAATGTGTTTTTGACCCTAACACGTGAATTATAGTCAAAACAAATGCTCTCCACTTCCAAATAGTGCGCAATGCCATAAATAACCCTATTTGAGCTCAGTTACACGTTTGCATTGAAAGTGACTGAGTTGTTCACTTTTCCAGTTTTTATGCGTGCAAAATGCTTTTCAGAGCGAGAAAAGCATGTTTTGACCCACAATGTGTTTTTGACCCTAACACGTGAATTATGCTCAAAACCAACGCTCTCCACTTCCAAATGGTGCGCCATGGCATACATAACCCTATTTAAGCTCAGTTACACGTTTGCATTGAAAGTGACTGAGTTATTCACTTTTCCAGTTTATATGCGTGCAAAATGCTTTTCAGAGCGAGAGAATCACTTTTTGACCAAAAAGGTGTTTTTGACCCTGACACGTGAATTGTGCTCAAAACAACTGCTCTTCACTTCCAAATGGTGCGCAATGGCATAAATAACCCTATTTAAGCTCAGTTACACGTTTGCATTGAAAGTGACTGAGTTATTCACTTTTCCAGTTTTTATGCGTGCAAAATGCTTTTCAGAGCGAGAAAAGCATGTTTTGACCCACAATGTGTTTTTGACCCTAACACGTGAATTATAGTCAAAACCAACGCTCTCCACTTCCAAATGGTGCGCGATGGCATAAATAACCCTATTTAAGCTTAGTTACACGTTTGCATTGAAAGGGACTGAGTTATCAGCTTTTCCAGTTTTTATGCTTTTCTCGCTCTGAAAAGCATTTTTGCTTTTCAGAGCGAGAAAAGCATGTTTTGACCCACAATGTGTTTTTGACCCTAACACGTGAATTATAGTCAAAACAACTGCTCTCCACTTCCAAATGGTGCGCGATGGCATAAATAACCCTATTTAAGCTCAGTTACACGTTTGCATTGAAAGGGACTGAGTTATCAACTTTTCCAGTTTTTATGCGTGCAAAATGCTTTTCAGAGCGAGAAAAGCATGTTTTGACCCACAATGTGTTTTTGACCCTAACACGTGAATTATAGTCAAAACAACTGCTCTCCACTTCCAAATGGTGCGCGATGGCATAAATAACCCTATTTAAGCTCAGTTACACGTTTGCATTGAAAGTGACTGAGTTATTCACTTTTCCAGTTTTTATGCGTGCAAAATGCTTTTCAGAGCGAGAAAAGCATGTTTTGACCCACAATGTGTTTTTGACCCTAACACGTGAATTATTGTCAAAACAACTGCACTCCACTTCCAAATGGTGCGCGATGGCATAAATAACCCTATTTAAGCTCAGTTACACGTTTGCATTGAAAGGGACTGAGTTATTCACTTTTCCAGTTTTTATGCGTGCAAAGTGCTTTTCAGAGCGAGAGAATCACTTTTTGACCAAAAAGGTGTTTTTGACCCTGACACGTGAATTGTGCTCAAAACAACTGCTCTTCACTTCCAAATGGTGCGCGATGGCATAAATAACCCTATTTAAGCTCAGTTACACGTTTGCATTGAAAGGGACTGAGTTATCAACTTTTCCAGTTTTTATGCGTGCAAAATGCTTTTCAGAGCGAGAAAAGCATGTTTTGACCCACAATGTGTTTTTGACCCTAACACGTGAATTATAGTCAAAACAACTGCTCTCCACTTCCAAATGGTGCGCGATGGCATAAATAACCCTATTTAAGCTCAGTTACACGTTTGCATTGAAAGTGACTGAGTTATTCACTTTTCCAGTTTTTATGCGTGCAAAATGCTTTTCAGAGCGAGAAAAGCATGTTTTGACCCACAATGTGTTTTTGACCCTAACACGTGAATTATTGTCAAAACAACTGCACTCCACTTCCAAATGGTGCGCGATGGCATAAATAACCCTATTTAAGCTCAGTTACACGTTTGCATTGAAAGGGACTGAGTTATCAACTTTTCCAGTTTTTATGCGTGCAAAATGCTTTTCAGAGCGAGAAAAGCATGTTTTGACCCACAATGTGTTTTTGACCCTAACACGTGAATTATAGTCAAAACAACTGCTCTCCACTTCCAAATGGTGCGCGATGGCATAAATAACCCTATTTAAGCTCAGTTACACGTTTGCATTGAGAGTGACTGAGTTATTCACTTTTCCAGTTTATATGCGTGCAAAATGCTTTTCAGAGCGAGAGAATCACTTTTTGACCAAAAAGGTGTTTTTGACCCTGACACGTGAATTGTGCTCAAAACAACTGCTCTTCACTTCCAAATGGTGCGCAATGGCATAAATAACCCTATTTAAGCTCAGTTACACGTTTGCATTGAAAGTGACTGAGTTATTCACTTTTCCAGTTTTTATGCGTGCAAAATGCTTTTCAGAGCGAGAAAAGCATGTTTTGACCCACAATGTGTTTTTGACCCTAACACGTGAATTATAGTCAAAACCAACGCTCTCCACTTCCAAATGGTGCGCGATGGCATAAATAACCCTATTTAAGCTTAGTTACACGTTTGCATTGAAAGGGACTGAGTTATCAGCTTTTCCAGTTTTTATGCTTTTCTCGCTCTGAAAAGCATTTTTGCTTTTCAGAGCGAGAAAAGCATGTTTTGACCCACAATGTGTTTTTGACCCTAACACGTGAATTATAGTCAAAACAACTGCTCTCCACTTCCAAATGGTGCGCGATGGCATAAATAACCATATTTAAGCTCAGTTACACGTTTGCATTGAAAGTGACTGAGTTATTCACTTTTCCAGTTTTTATGCGTGCAAAATGCTTTTCAGAGCGAGAAAAGCATGTTTTGACCCACAATGTGTTTTTGACCCTAACACGTGAATTATAGTCAAAACAACTGCTCTCCACTTCCAAATGGTGCGCGATGGCATAAATAACCCTATTTAAGCTCAGTTACACGTTTGCATTGAAAGGGACTGGGTTATCAACTTTTCCAGTTTTTATGCGTGCAAAATGCTTTTCAGAGCGAGAAAAGCATGTTTTGACCCACAATGTGTTTTTGACCCTAACACGTGAATTATAGTCAAAACAACTGCTCTCCACTTCCAAATGGTGCGCGATGGCATAAATAACCCTATTTAAGCTCAGTTACACGTTTGCATTGAAAGGGACTGAGTTATTCACTTTTCCAGTTTTTATGCGTGCAAAGTGCTTTTCAGAGCGAGAGAATCACTTTTTGACCAAAAAGGTGTTTTTGACCCTGACACGTGAATTGTGCTCAAAACAACTGCTCTTCACTTCCAAATGGTGCGCAATGGCATAAATAACCCTATTTAAGCTCAGTTACACGTTTGCATTGAAAGTGACTGAGTTATTCACTTTTCCAGTTTTTATGCGTGCAAAATGCTTTTCAGAGCGAGAAAAGCATGTTTTGACCCACAATGTGTTTTTGACCCTAACACGTGAATTATAGTCAAAACAAATGCTCTCCACTTCCAAATAGTGCGCAATGGCATAAATAACCCTATTTAAGCTCAGTTACACGTTTGCATTGAAAGGGACTGAGTTATCAACTTTTCCAGTTTTTATGCGTGCAAAATGCTTTTCAGAGCGAGAAAAGCATGTTTTGACCCACAATGTGTTTTTGACCCTAACACGTGAATTATAGTCAAAACAAATGCTCTCCACTTCCAAATAGTGCGCAATGCCATAAATAACCCTATTTGAGCTCAGTTACACGTTTGCATTGAAAGTGACTGAGTTGTTCACTTTTCCAGTTTTTATGCGTGCAAAATGCTTTTCAGAGCGAGAAAAGCATGTTTTGACCCACAATGTGTTTTTGACCCTAACACGTGAATTATGCTCAAAACCAACGCTCTCCACTTCCAAATGGTGCGCCATGGCATACATAACCCTATTTAAGCTCAGTTACACGTTTGCATTGAAAGTGACTGAGTTATTCACTTTTCCAGTTTATATGCGTGCAAAATGCTTTTCAGAGCGAGAGAATCACTTTTTGACCAAAAAGGTGTTTTTGACCCTGACACGTGAATTGTGCTCAAAACAACTGCTCTTCACTTCCAAATGGTGCGCAATGGCATAAATAACCCTATTTAAGCTCAGTTACACGTTTGCATTGAAAGTGACTGAGTTATTCACTTTTCCAGTTTTTATGCGTGCAAAATGCTTTTCAGAGCGAGAAAAGCATGTTTTGACCCACAATGTGTTTTTGACCCTAACACGTGAATTATAGTCAAAACCAACGCTCTCCACTTCCAAATGGTGCGCGATGGCATAAATAACCCTATTTAAGCTTAGTTACACGTTTGCATTGAAAGGGACTGAGTTATCAGCTTTTCCAGTTTTTATGCTTTTCTCGCTCTGAAAAGCATTTTTGCTTTTCAGAGCGAGAAAAGCATGTTTTGACCCACAATGTGTTTTTGACCCTAACACGTGAATTATAGTCAAAACAACTGCTCTCCACTTCCAAATGGTGCGCGATGGCATAAATAACCCTATTTAAGCTCAGTTACACGTTTGCATTGAAAGGGACTGAGTTATCAACTTTTCCAGTTTTTATGCGTGCAAAATGCTTTTCAGAGCGAGAAAAGCATGTTTTGACCCACAATGTGTTTTTGACCCTAACACGTGAATTATAGTCAAAACAACTGCTCTCCACTTCCAAATGGTGCGCGATGGCATAAATAACCCTATTTAAGCTCAGTTACACGTTTGCATTGAAAGTGACTGAGTTATTCACTTTTCCAGTTTTTATGCGTGCAAAATGCTTTTCAGAGCGAGAAAAGCATGTTTTGACCCACAATGTGTTTTTGACCCTAACACGTGAATTATTGTCAAAACAACTGCACTCCACTTCCAAATGGTGCGCGATGGCATAAATAACCCTATTTAAGCTCAGTTACACGTTTGCATTGAAAGGGACTGAGTTATTCACTTTTCCAGTTTTTATGCGTGCAAAGTGCTTTTCAGAGCGAGAGAATCACTTTTTGACCAAAAAGGTGTTTTTGACCCTGACACGTGAATTGTGCTCAAAACAACTGCTCTTCACTTCCAAATGGTGCGCGATGGCATAAATAACCCTATTTAAGCTCAGTTACACGTTTGCATTGAAAGGGACTGAGTTATCAACTTTTCCAGTTTTTATGCGTGCAAAATGCTTTTCAGAGCGAGAAAAGCATGTTTTGACCCACAATGTGTTTTTGACCCTAACACGTGAATTATAGTCAAAACAACTGCTCTCCACTTCCAAATGGTGCGCGATGGCATAAATAACCCTATTTAAGCTCAGTTACACGTTTGCATTGAAAGTGACTGAGTTATTCACTTTTCCAGTTTTTATGCGTGCAAAATGCTTTTCAGAGCGAGAAAAGCATGTTTTGACCCACAATGTGTTTTTGACCCTAACACGTGAATTATTGTCAAAACAACTGCACTCCACTTCCAAATGGTGCGCGATGGCATAAATAACCCTATTTAAGCTCAGTTACACGTTTGCATTGAAAGGGACTGAGTTATCAACTTTTCCAGTTTTTATGCGTGCAAAATGCTTTTCAGAGCGAGAAAAGCATGTTTTGACCCACAATGTGTTTTTGACCCTAACACGTGAATTATAGTCAAAACAACTGCTCTCCACTTCCAAATGGTGCGCGATGGCATAAATAACCCTATTTAAGCTCAGTTACACGTTTGCATTGAGAGTGACTGAGTTATTCACTTTTCCAGTTTATATGCGTGCAAAATGCTTTTCAGAGCGAGAGAATCACTTTTTGACCAAAAAGGTGTTTTTGACCCTGACACGTGAATTGTGCTCAAAACAACTGCTCTTCACTTCCAAATGGTGCGCAATGGCATAAATAACCCTATTTAAGCTCAGTTACACGTTTGCATTGAAAGTGACTGAGTTATTCACTTTTCCAGTTTTTATGCGTGCAAAATGCTTTTCAGAGCGAGAAAAGTATGTTTTGACCCACAATGTGTTTTTGACCCTAACACGTGAATTATAGTCAAAACCAACGCTCTCCACTTCCAAATGGTGCGCGATGGCATAAATAACCCTATTTAAGCTTAGTTACACGTTTGCATTGAAAGGGACTGAGTTATCAGCTTTTCCAGTTTTTATGCTTTTCTCGCTCTGAAAAGCATTTTTGCTTTTCAGAGCGAGAAAAGCATGTTTTGACCCACAATGTGTTTTTGACCCTAACACGTGAATTATAGTCAAAACAACTGCTCTCCACTTCCAAATGGTGCGCGATGGCATAAATAACCCTATTTAAGCTCAGTTACACGTTTGCATTGAAAGGGACTGGGTTATCAACTTTTCCAGTTTTTATGCGTGCAAAATGCTTTTCAGAGCGAGAAAAGCATGTTTTGACCCACAATGTGTTTTTGACCCTAACACGTGAATTATAGTCAAAACAACTGCTCTCCACTTCCAAATGGTGCGCGATGGCATAAATAACCCTATTTAAGCTCAGTTACACGTTTGCATTGAAAGGGACTGGGTTATCAACCTTTCCAGTTTTTATGCGTGCAAAATGCTTTTCAGAGCGAGAAAAGCATGTTTTGACCCACAATGTGTTTTTGACCCTAACACGTGAATTATAGTCAAAACAACTGCTCTCCACTTCCAAAATGGTGCGCGATGGCATAAATAACCCTATTTAAGCTCAGTTACACGTTTGCATTGAAAGGGACTGAGTTATTCACTTTTCCAGTTTTTATGCGTGCAAAGTGCTTTTCAGAGCGAGAGAATCACTTTTTGACCAAAAAGGTGTTTTTGACCCTGACACGTGAATTGTGCTCAAAACAACTGCTCTTCACTTCCAAATGGTGCGCAATGGCATAAATAACCCTATTTAAGCTCAGTTACACGTTTGCATTGAAAGTGACTGAGTTATTCACTTTTCCAGTTTTTATGCGTGCAAAATGCTTTTCAGAGCGAGAAAAGCATGTTTTGACCCACAATGTGTTTTTGACCCTAACACGTGAATTATAGTCAAAACAAATGCTCTCCACTTCCAAATAGTGCGCAATGCCATAAATAACCCTATTTGAGCTCAGTTACACGTTTGCATTGAAAGTGACTGAGTTGTTCACTTTTCCAGTTTTTATGCGTGCAAAATGCTTTTCAGAGCGAGAAAAGCATGTTTTGACCCACAATGTGTTTTTGACCCTAACACGTGAATTATGCTCAAAACCAACGCTCTCCACTTCCAAATGGTGCGCCATGGCATACATAACCCTATTTAAGCTCAGTTACACGTTTGCATTGAAAGTGACTGAGTTATTCACTTTTCCAGTTTATATGCGTGCAAAATGCTTTTCAGAGCGAGAGAATCACTTTTTGACCAAAAAGGTGTTTTTGACCCTGACACGTGAATTGTGCTCAAAACAACTGCTCTTCACTTCCAAATGGTGCGCAATGGCATAAATAACCCTATTTAAGCTCAGTTACACGTTTGCATTGAAAGTGACTGAGTTATTCACTTTTCCAGTTTTTATGCGTGCAAAATGCTTTTCAGAGCGAGAAAAGCATGTTTTGACCCACAATGTGTTTTTGACCCTAACACGTGAATTATAGTCAAAACCAACGCTCTCCACTTCCAAATGGTGCGCGATGGCATAAATAACCCTATTTAAGCTTAGTTACACGTTTGCATTGAAAGGGACTGAGTTATCAGCTTTTCCAGTTTTTATGCTTTTCTCGCTCTGAAAAGCATTTTTGCTTTTCAGAGCGAGAAAAGCATGTTTTGACCCACAATGTGTTTTTGACCCTAACACGTGAATTATAGTCAAAACAACTGCTCTCCACTTCCAAATGGTGCGCGATGGCATAAATAACCCTATTTAAGCTCAGTTACACGTTTGCATTGAAAGGGACTGAGTTATCAACTTTTCCAGTTTTTATGCGTGCAAAATGCTTTTCAGAGCGAGAAAAGCATGTTTTGACCCACAATGTGTTTTTGACCCTAACACGTGAATTATAGTCAAAACAACTGCTCTCCACTTCCAAATGGTGCGCGATGGCATAAATAACCCTATTTAAGCTCAGTTACACGTTTGCATTGAAAGTGACTGAGTTATTCACTTTTCCAGTTTTTATGCGTGCAAAATGCTTTTCAGAGCGAGAAAAGCATGTTTTGACCCACAATGTGTTTTTGACCCTAACACGTGAATTATAGTCAAAACCAACGCTCTCCACTTCCAAATGGTGCGCGATGGCATAAATAACCCTATTTAAGCTTAGTTACACGTTTGCATTGAAAGGGACTGAGTTATCAGCTTTTCCAGTTTTTATGCTTTTCTCGCTCTGAAAAGCATTTTTGCTTTTCAGAGCGAGAAAAGCATGTTTTGACCCACAATGTGTTTTTGACCCTAACACGTGAATTATAGTCAAAACAACTGCTCTCCACTTCCAAATGGTGCGCGATGGCATAAATAACCCTATTTAAGCTCAGTTACACGTTTGCATTGAAAGTGACTGAGTTATTCACTTTTCCAGTTTTTATGCGTGCAAAATGCTTTTCAGAGCGAGAAAAGCATGTTTTGACCCACAATGTGTTTTTGACCCTAACACGTGAATTATTGTCAAAACAACTGCACTCCACTTCCAAATGGTGCGCGATGGCATAAATAACCCTATTTAAGCTCAGTTACACGTTTGCATTGAAAGGGACTGAGTTATTCACTTTTCCAGTTTTTATGCGTGCAAAGTGCTTTTCAGAGCGAGAGAATCACTTTTTGACCAAAAAGGTGTTTTTGACCCTGACACGTGAATTGTGCTCAAAACAACTGCTCTTCACTTCCAAATGGTGCGCAATGGCATAAATAACCCTATTTAAGCTCAGTTACACGTTTGCATTGAAAGTGACTGAGTTATTCACTTTTCCAGTTTTTATGCGTGCAAAATGCTTTTCAGAGCGAGAAAAGCATGTTTTGACCCACAATGTGTTTTTGACCCTAACACGTGAATTATAGTCAAAACAAATGCTCTCCACTTCCAAATAGTGCGCAATGGCATAAATAACCCTATTTAAGCTCAGTTACACGTTTGCATTGAAAGGGACTGAGTTATCAACTTTTCCAGTTTTTATGCGTGCAAAATGCTTTTCAGAGCGAGAAAAGCATGTTTTGACCCACAATGTGTTTTTGACCCTAACACGTGAATTATAGTCAAAACAACTGCTCTCCACTTCCAAATGGTGCGCGATGGCATAAATAACCCTATTTAAGCTCAGTTACACGTTTGCATTGAAAGTGACTGAGTTATTCACTTTTCCAGTTTTTATGCGTGCAAAATGCTTTTCAGAGCGAGAAAAGCATGTTTTGACCCACAAATGTGTTTTTGACCCTAACACGTGAATTATTGTCAAAACAACTGCACTCCACTTCCAAATGGTGCGCGATGGCATAAATAACCCTATTTAAGCTCAGTTACACGTTTGCATTGAAAGTGACTGAGTTATTCACTTTTCCAGTTTTTATGCGTGCAAAATGCTTTTCAGAGCGAGAAAAGCATGTTTTGACCCACAAATGTGTTTTTGACCCTAACACGTGAATTATTGTCAAAACAACTGCACTCCACTTCCAAATGGTGCGCGATGGCATAAATAACCCTATTTAAGCTCAGTTACACGTTTGCATTGAAAGGGACTGAGTTATCAACTTTTCCAGTTTTTATGCGTGCAAAATGCTTTTCAGAGCGAGAAAAGCATGTTT
>NW_028180270.1:0-2968 GCF_964030765.1 Micromesistius poutassou | reverse complement strand
CCACACACACACACACACACACACACACACACACACACACACACACACACACACACACACACACACAGAAACATCTAATAAATACTCCTAAATGTAAAGGATCCGGCTCAGCTCTTTAAGCTCGCAGAAGGAGGAGGCATTGCCGGAGCATGAGATCAAACTGTGGGATTATTCGACCCCTGTGCTGAAAAGCGGCCCCACTTCAGCTCTTACCCCTGCGTATAATACTCCTTGCTCGCGGCGAACCAAACACTGTTTGGGCCAAGTGGTGCCCCTTTCACATGTCCAGCAAGTGACAAAGGGAGCGATTGGCCAACTAACCTGCTGTTTAGATAAATAACGGTACTCAATCAGTTCTAATAATTGCCCAGCCTCTCTCTTCTCCTACGCCTATTGTCCGGTGGCAAGACCCGCTCAGGCCGTCTCTGTCTAATTGCTGACAGATCAGATTTTTCACTAATGGCAAAGAGGCTGTTTAAGGCCTTTATATGAAACGACTGTGCTCACACCCCCCCCCCCCCCCCCCCCCCCCCCCCACCATGTGAATGATCATTCTCTTTCTGAAGAGAAACCTTCCTGTGGTCCCCTGTGTATTCAAACCTATTTATTAGCCTCTTCTCTTCTGACAAATAGGAATCTCATGGTTTGAGTCCAGTTTTTACAGTGTTGAGAAATAACATTATTGTCATGCATGAATTGCGTGAGTCTGTACAAAGATGTTGCTGGAAACATGGGAGGAGAGCTACATTTCACCATACACTAGACATCAAATGCAAAAATACGCAACCTTTAATGTTTGAACTGAAACCAAATGTTACACGATTTACTCTTTTTTTTCATACAGAAATAAAACAATGTATAGGTCTTTTAGAGGTAGTCTCTGTGTTGAGTGTGGTTTGTGAAGTCTGTTTAATCAACACGTGCACCTCAACAGAGAACTGGAGGAGACCCCACAACACAACAGAATCCCAGCAGAGCCTCAAAGACATTTAAAAACAAATTATCCCAGCAACAAATTTGAATTTGTTTATTTTCACTTAACAAAATTAGTCATAAACAGTGTTTTAGAGTTCTAAATGTACGAAGCCCCCTTTTCTCTGTCAATTATTCATAGTTTCGTCTTCGAATCACATTCAGAGTTTCAAAGCCAACCTATTTTCTGTGGTTTCAGTGCTAATCATGCCACCCACGCATTTCATGGATTAGACATTCATGCACCGTGAAATATGAGCCATAGTGCAGCTTGGCTAACTCCACACATACGTATAATACTCCAAAATACATATGTATAATATTACTTCTACAGGGTGGTGGGACCTATCGTATATATTTATATATAAAAGAGAGGGAGCGAGAAAGAGATAGAGAGAGAGAGAGAATGAAAGAGAGAGTGAAAGAGAGATGGGTGTGATGGAGGGGTGACTGAGAGGGAGAGAGGGGGAGAGCGAGAGAGTAGAAGAGAGGGATGGGGTTGAGAGAGAGAGTGAGCGAAAGAGAGAGAGCGAGAGAGAGAGAAGTAGAGGGAGCAGAAGAGAGTGTGATTCCTAATCCATTCTACAAGCGGGAGATATAATTATGCATTTCATAAATGATTAGCAAAATACAGGAATATTTAATCCCATTTCTCATTGATGTTCCTTAAACAGCTCTTAGGTACACCAGGGCACACGATGAGCATCAAATTGGCCTTTCTGAAGGAAAATAGACGATTTCCTGGCAAAGGCCATGTTTTCATGCAAGATTTTGAAAGCATTAGAATAATATTAAAATGTCTCCGTAATTGAAAATGGAGAACTATTTACAAGGAAATGGGAAACCGTGCAGAGCTATGACTCCTGTAGCAGTATGGTGAATTTCAATTGAAAGTATTACTTGTCAGGTATGCCATTAGAATATATTGAGGCATTTTTGTAATCATATTAATACTCATAGTAGAAGTAGTAGAATCTTACCAGCACGTAAAAGATTAACTTTCTTTTGGAACATGGCTGTCTACAAAGAAACAGTTTTCCACTTCCAGTTTTTCCTTTGCTTTGTTTGGTTGATTTCTGAACACTTATTTTTGCCCTTGTGAATGTATGATTTTGTGTGTTTGTGTGTGTGTTTGGGTGTGTGTATGTGCTACACTTCTGACAATCAGTAGTGTAGCTTGTGAATTGTATTTTTTTATTGACTCAATCAGTCTCTATGGCACCTCGCCTGCCCAGACTAATTTAATTTAAGCCTTTACCTGAGATGTGTCCACATGTGTTTGGTGTCACTGGGAAATCCAAGGTTTCAGGGTCTCTCACACACACACACACACACACACACACACACACACACACACACACACACACACACACACACACACACATACAAACACATACACATGCACATACATCATTGCATGCATGCAGAGGTTGGAGTGGGAGAATAGTAGCAAAATGATCCCTCAAAAGGTCATAAGCTTCTATTACCAATCAGAGATGTCAGCTTTGCTTAATGTCATCTGAGCAACCTTTTGTGCTCAATGTCACTCAAAAATTGGTCCAAAACTCCTCTACAAACAACTCTATATCATTGCGTGAATCCTGATAGACCTCGACCTTTGTCACCACAGCAACAAATTGAAAATGATTCCCTCAAAATATCAATATGTCATCGCTTCGAACGTGACCCACAATTACTGGCTTTGAAGTCACTTGAAATGATCCCTGGGAGTATAAATAAAGTTTTGTTCTGGTCCAACGGCGAGTGGTGGGTGAGGAGGACACTGTCTGAGAGGAAGTGCATTAAAAGCTAAAACGTTGACATGATCACAACATCTGGAAGACACATTACTCCTTGGCAAAGACATACTGCGGGGAGATTAGGACGAGGGACATTGATGTGTCCCAGAGAGGGAGAGAGCGAGTGATGATGACAGAGAAGTGGGACGCAGGTTCTGTGACCCGTGCAAAGAACCGCCCATGGGACCAATGACCAA
>NW_028180271.1:0-17920 GCF_964030765.1 Micromesistius poutassou | reverse complement strand
ACTTACACACAACACACAGAAGTGTGTTATGAGCACCAGTCTAGAGATGAAATGATACCTATCAACTTAGAGGGCAATTTATCACTCGGTTCCGCTGCACCTGCCCGCTCCACTCAATGCCACAACTATGCTCATAATGTTCTTGGATGGTGTTATATGTTTTCTTATGTTGCCATTTTTCTAACATTGAAAATTGTATTTTGTATCGTTTTTACAGTTATATCTTAGAGATACAGAGATAGTTCATCTCAAATCAAAGGGCAGTGTTATGTTCTCAATGTCAAGAGGAGGCCACGACCCTGAAAGAAGGGTCTATACGTTTCATAACAACAGCAATAATGTTACAATTGTGTTATATTGCGATAATGTCACATCATAGTTATAAAGCAATGTTATTGTAATGAAATTGTCACATGTTTTATTTGAATGGATATTACTATTGTTGTTATAGTTGTTGTTGTTATTAAAAGTATAGGGCTCCATCACGATGTCACCGCCCCTACTTTGGAAGCATAGGAGCATTTCTTAGTAGATATGTTGTTGAGTAATGTTTTTTTGGCCATTGCTTACTAATTAATGTTTGTCATAATATTTTGTCATTATGGCGAGAAATTCTTATGCTTGAAACAGCATGAATCAGCATGTCTCATACGAGATCTCCGCCTAGTTCCCGGTATATTTACGTTTTAGGATTTTACAGTATTGTTACTTGACTCAATGACTCAATGTGGCAACAAAGGACTGCCAACAAAAAAAATCCCATGATGCATTCTGATGCACAAGCACCCGTTATCATAATAAGCAATTCATAATACAGTACTAGCCTAGTCATAAAACAACTCAGAGACAACACAGTTCCAACGCGTACATCTCAAATGCGACACTGCGTCTAGCACCAGTGTCATCGTCACAATTGATGATGATTACAAACGCGTCCAATTAAAGGCTGCCAAAGCGAATCGGCGTGCAGTGGGAACGCTCCACACAACACGTCGCTGGGCCGGGGCCATTGACAATGTTACTCATGGCGGCGCAGAGTGCTCCATCAGGGGCCAAACGAGGCAGGTGTCTGTTTGGCCCGCACAGTCTCTTTTCACTGAACCCCTATAGATGACGTCACAGGCACTAACGAACTTCACTCCAAAAACCAGCCAGCCACATTCATGCTCTCCTTGTAATTTATTCAAGGCCAGGAACGAGAGTTTTGGGGGGGGGGGGGGGGGCGGTGGTGGTGGTGGTGGTGGTGGGGGGGGGGGGGGGGGGGGGGGGGTTGATGGTGGGGTGTTTGGGTGAACGGGGGGGGGGGGGGGGGGGGGGACGTCCTTGAATATTAGCATGTTGCTCTCCCCCACAGCATCCCATCCCCCCCCCCCCACCCCACCCCACCCCCCCTCTTCCCCCTCTATCCCCTGCAGAAAGAAAACTGTGTCATAATGCCGAGCGGCTTTTATCATTCAAATCACGGCCATTGTCTCTGTAGGCGACTGGCTCCGCTCCGTGCAGCCGAACAACAACCCAGGGCCCTATATACGCGCCGGCTGCTCAGGAGGAGTCTGCTGCCTCTGCTGCTGCTGCTGCTGCTGCTGCTGCGGGCGGCCATAAGCTGGAGGAGGCGTGAACAGTGAAGGAGGAGGCTGTGCAGTGCCGACGCCAGCGCATGGGCCAAGGGACAACAAGAATGGCTGCTCTGATCACTTCCACCCGTGTAAACAGAATGCACTCGCTCTTATTGGAGGGTGGGGGTTGGGGGTTGGGGGTTGGGGGGGAGGAGGGGGGGAGGAGAGAGAAAGGCCAATGTAAACACATAGTAACAAACAGGGTATTGTGCACTCTGGTGCGTATGGTTTAATATAGCAAACTATAGTTTTCACTTCCTTTTGGTACATTTCAGAGGTAGAAGTGAATGGACGAGGCTTTGAGGTTGGATTGGTACGTCGTACAAAAGCACAGCTTTTTTTTATTTTTTGTTTAAAAGGTTCGTAAGCCTCTTACAGGAAAATATTAGTATTTTGTGGTTGTGCCTGAACAAATATGAGGCATATGAACAGCCTGAAATGGATTAATTAATATCTGAAAGGCCCTTTGGTGGAAGCATATCCATATCAAAGAGGAGCATGTTCAGAGACAGATACAAATTGGTGAACATAGTTGTCATAATTATACATAACTCATGTTTTTCTCAAATTCTTCTGTGGGACTTTGCCAAGTTAATCAGTAGTGCAAAGTGAGGTTCATATCTTGTCTATACTTATGGCTGGACAAGCAACCATTTACACTTGAAAAACGTTCATCAAACTTTATAATTGCCACTTGTAGACTAAACCCGTGTGGGAGAATAAATTAAATTAAACACTCCAGATACATTTATAAAATGAGTAAATATAATTATAAAAAGTGTATATCTAGGGAAGGTGATGAAGGTGCAAATGTAACAAGTCATTAGAGCCATATAGATTAGCTACAACCAAAATCACTCAGATACCAGGCTATAGCCTGTAGGGCTACTACACCGTCACTACACTGCGTTAAATCTCGTTAACGTTTTGTTTTATGTCAGCCAATCATCTCTGCTTCGCGTGTAAAAAAGGCCTATGGCCCACACAAACTATCGGGTAATACCACGGGAATACGAACTATTTGTGTGCGGAATAGCGGCCGTCTCGAGGGAGAGGGGGGTGGGGTGCGGCGAGGAGGAGAAAAGGAGGCGGAGTAATACCAGCTCGGGCCAGCGACTGGGAGCCCGAGAAGAAAGTTGCTCCAAAGTTTCAGGAGGTCGGTGAAGACGCACAGCAGCAGTCCCCGTGCTGCAGAGGATATTACGGGATTGGACCTACGCTTTCTTTGCTGTTTTTTTTGGCGTGCTTTGAGCAACAAACAAAAAAAATACAATATATGAAGATTGCCTATCCACCTTGGAGCTTTTACATTCACGTGAACTTCTAAAAGGATGTATCACTGCTAATATTTCACAGAAGAATTGGAAAGTTTTCCACCGAAATGGAAGGGACTATTCCATGGATAATCTTTTCATTTGTGTTGTTTATTTGTCATTGTGAAGGTAAGACCACGCTGTGAATGACTTAAAAATAAACATAAAGTTAGCCGCTTATTATGTGGACTAGACATGCCTGGACAACATGCCTTGATTCTAATAACGTCGTAGGCATCCATACCTACCTAACGGGAATATGTTTAATGATGACACCTACAAACAGTGGATTAATGTATCATCAAAACAAAGGAAGCACTATATGATACAGTTCTTAAAAGTTGACTCGTTTTTGAAAGTCGGTTGCGACTGATTTTAAACACGCGTGAAGCTGTGAAAGCACCTAGCCTTCTTCTGCGCGCTGGGAAATGGAAATAAATAAATAATCGATCACCGAAAAGACCGCACAGCATCAATCCGACCCACCTCCGACTGGTTTGGTGTGGTTTATTTTGGAGGTAAAGTTGTGAAGCTCACTTGCGTGGGAGCACCGCAGTCACGTTAGACTACGGCGACATTAAAGACCCCCGCTTCCAATAGATGCACTTTTCAAAGTCTATCAGCCACTAACGACCCTTCGCAAAACACCAGAGTTGATGCCTCAGATGCAAATTGCGTTCCAATGCTTTTAGCACTTTGGTTAACTTATTTTAAAAGGGAAACTCAAATTGGTTTGGTTTTGGGGGGTAGGGTGAGCATTCGCGTAATAAGCCATTGAACGGAGTGATGAGTCGGAGCTTGCTTCTACCCCCCCTCCTCCCCTCCCCTCCCCTCCCTCCTCCCCTCCCTCCCCAACTCTACACAAAGCGGCTGAAACAATTGAACTCCTCTTTAGCGGACGGGGTAATTGCTGCAAGAATACATATATATTGCATTACACCAAGCGACCTTCTAAAATAAGTTGAATTAGAACGAATTTGCATTAAATTTGAATATAAATTTGAATTTTCAGTAAACAGATCTTCATTGTCTGGATCAAAATTATAGTTATCTGTGGTCTCTCAGAAGATAGAAGAAGCATAGTCAATGTTTTGGCGGGTGTGTTTGCAAAATGCCAGCAGTGGGAAGAACAACCACAGCCAGAGTAGCTTTATTTTAAATTGACAGATTTAATTAATGGATTTTATGATAACATAACCGGTTCCCAATTAATCTTGTCAACAAAAAGTGACATCATATTGATTGCGTCTGAGGGCTGTGGGTTTAACTGACTCTGATACACTGTGCCTTTTCTTTCCAGGATACCGCTGCTTGGAAAAAAACAGACCGTGTGAAAATGGTGGCACATGCATAGAATCACCCTTCAAATGCATGTAAGTGTTTAATCCAACAGGATGTACTCCCTAACGCCTTCACTCCAGCTCTGACTTGTCTTTCATTGACCCGTCATACAGTGGCCAAATGAACGACTACAGACCACTCTCTCTACATGTTTTCACATTTATCATTTCGATTTGATAGGATTAGATGCTATCTTCAAAAACAACACTGCATATCCCATTTTCAACTTATAAATGTTGTACTGCGTGACTTATTCCCGAGTGCCTAAACGCTGGCTATGTCAACATATGAGAGAGTTGGCGTCAACCAGCCTCTGCATGTTGTGCAGGTTCAAACACCTCATGCACCTGTTGGACCGCTTTGATCACACATCAATTACATAATTTGACTGTTCCTACAATGACTGCCTTTCCCACAACTGACTTGTTTTTTTTCTCTTGTCGACGATATGAGCAACCGATTGTTTCACAACTCTATAACAATGTTTATCTCGACTTTTTCCCTCTTCGCTTGGTTGTGTGTTTCCCGCCTGTTTTGTGAGATTTTTTTGGTAACACTTTACAATAACCATAGTTTATAAATGGTAAATAGACCATTTAGAAATGGTTAATAGACCATTTATAATGATAGTTAAATATTAATAAATGGTCTATTTACCATTTATGATTGGTCTTGCTGTTTATAAATGATGATTAAACATTAGTAAACTTAGTAAACTATCTGTTTACCTATTATAAATGGTCTATTTAACCATTTATAAATGGTCTATTTACCATTATAATTGGTCTATAAGCTGTTAACCATTTATAAATGGTCTATTAACCATTTATAAATGGTCTATTTACCATTTATAAACTATGGTTATTGTAAAGTGTTACCATTTTTTTTTGCTTTGGCTCTCATCTTTTTCACAGAGATAAGGCCTTTGTTTTTCAGATGGACAAGGGCTGGGGGCAGGGCAACTGATCTAAAGGCCCTACAGTGGGCTTTGCCTGGGGGTCATTAGGGCTTTTATTCCCTCGGTGTAGGAACCATGCGTGGGTGCTTCAGACTGGGGTTGTCATTGGCTAAACAATACCTGGCTGGTGGCCAGTTTCTTCCCTCCAAAACTGTGCATTTAGGCTATTTTAACTCTAATCCCGGGTCACCCTTTGACCTCCATGCAGAGGTCACGGTGGAGATATGTCACAAGCAGAACTTTGGCACGTCATCGTTTGAAGCACATTCCCTTGCAAAGTAGTATGAATAAGGTTAAGTAGAAAGTAAAAAGTAAAGTAGAAAAACATATTTAAATTTCATTTCTCAAAATGAGCCAACCGTTTTATGATTGTGACAGTTGAAGGGAGTGTGTTCAAACAATGTGTAACTGGGTTATGTGTGCCGCTAGGAACTAGTACTGCCACATTCCTATATTCTTTAATCATTAGCTGGAGTCAGACACCCTGGTGTCATTAAATGGGTAAATGTGTAATTTTATGGCTGGTTTGCAAACGCTGCACAATGTATAACGGAAAGATCTTTCTGAGTCACTCAATTTGGGCTAATGGGCTTATAGCAATATATAACATATGAGATGGAGGAGATTCAAACATAATTCGCCTTTTGTTTGGTTAACTTCTATCTGCGTTGTGTACATATGTGTTGTAGGAGTGGGAGCCAAGGTGTGGTGTGGTGTGTGTGTGTGTGTGTGTGTGTGTGTGTGTGTGTGTGTGTGTGTGTGTGTGTTTCTGTCTAATCACAAGCGCACGGTTCGTAATGCAGATAACGAGGAGGAGCACTGTAAAAGTGAAGCAAAGGAATGTCCAGGGGAAAGGGGACACTCACGTCCCACAGCAGCCCGATTAAAGGCACCACGGCAGGGCAGGCCAGTGGAGCGGAGTGGGGTGGTGGTGGTGGTGGTGTGGGGGGGGGGGTTCAGATCAGTTCTGGACATAGGTGAGTGTTGAGGCAACCCCACCCCTTCCCCACGGAGCCCGGGCGTAACGGGAGATCCCGAACTGGGGGGAAAAAAGGATCCTTTCTTCCGCTGGGTTACCTGGCTGTAACCCGGCACCAGGAGAATCAGGGTGGGGAAAGGTGGAGAAGAAAGGGGAGAGTGGAGCGAGAGCAGATACGGCGGACGAGATGAGTAGGCCAGGGGAAAGGATTCCAAGAAAAAAAAAAAAGGAGGTTTCGCTTGAAAAACCTCAGGGTGCCACTTTAACTTTGGCCGAGACTGTTGGCGTTATCCTTCTTGAAAACTCCTGACTTGCCCGTCGTAAAATATGGATCCAGGAGAAGGACGGAATGAGGCTGGCTTTTTGTCTTCACCAGCCCATCCTGTCTGCGTCATGTCTCTTTATGGGTCACTGGCAGTGTTTTTCCTTCTCCTTGGGTATCCAGGCCAGAGTAGATGATACAGGATTACAAGAGTAATCCTCACACACCTGTTCCACCCCGCGGGCCCTCTTCAGTCAGATAGGATGTAGCGGGGGCGATATGGGTGACGCACAGGTGAACAGGTGGCTACATGGCCTTGATTGATCACCAGAACAACAAAATACGAAAGATAATTTGGTGAGGGGCTATGGTCAAATCTCGACACAGTAAGGCTTTAAGGTCATTTGTACGCGTTCATTTTTCGTGCCAATGGTCATTTCTAGAATAATCATCACCAAATACCAAATACGTTCCCCAATTCGTGATGTTGTGATGGGACACGGCTACGAGTGCTTTCCCCCCGCCCTCCTCCACCCTTAAACTGTGTGCGTGTGTGTGTCAGATTGTTAAAACTTCACACCACATTTTTCTGCACTTGACACTGAAGGGCTGAGAGTCTGTCTGTCACGGCGCGGCCGCCCTCCGGGTGAATGGTCAGGAAGTCCTTTCTGGTGGAGGGTCTGCCCCCTCGCAGACCACCAGTGGAATGCACGGCCCCGGAGAGGGCAACAGTGGCGAGCCCGGGGGGGGGGGGGGGGTGGGGGGGAGGGATAATTAGGCAGATTGAGAGGGTGTCATTCAGAGAGGATCCAGCTGGAAGGATTGGGCGGGGTGTTGTGGGCTTTAAGTGTCCGTGTGTGTGTTGGTGGTGGTGGGGCAGGCGGTGGTGGGTGGGTGTGTGTGGGGGGGTTGCGTAGAGGACAGCTGGTGGATGTTGTGATGGTAATCCAGCGAAGTCAGATCTTGACAAAGGGGGGAAGCGTAGGGCCAGGTGCTGCCATTGAGCGGTCGGCTGCCCCCCATGCTGGGGGAGACAAGCTCGTGGGGGCGACGGAGCCCGTAGCTCACGGGCAGCTCCGCAAGCATATGTTCCATCTCTCACAGTGCAGCCGCAACAAAGAGCCGCTCATTGTGCCAAGTTGTTGTATCACAAGTCCTTTCTCTCTCTCTCTCTCTCCCTCCCTCCCTGGGTCTCTGTGTCTCTTTCTCTCTCTCTCTCTCTCTGTCTTGCTCCGTCTTGCTCTCTCTCTCTCTCTCTCTCTCTCTTTCTGCCTCTGGCCCTCTCAGTGGCACATCCCAGATTACATTCCCTCTCCTCATATCACCGTGCAAAATGAATAACCATCTATTTTGCGCTCAGCGGGCGATACAGTGGCTCTCTCTGTATGCTATTGCCGCCTTGGCCTTGACCTTGGTCGGGAAGTGAGCCTTTAAATCTTGAGTGTTGTATTTTAATGACCCTATGGGTAGCTTCTAGACTCCACGAGGAGGACAGCTCGAGACCTTGACAGGGAGGAGACACTGAAGCCATTGTCGACATTGTACAACAAGTTGCGCCAGAGGGGCCTTCCTCCGACCGTCTTCCCTGCTTCCATTTACTTTAAACTTTACTTTAAGGGGAGTCTGAATTCACTTGAATCTGTCTCTTATTTTTTTACTTTTCACAATTCCGCAACCATAGCATTGAGAATTCGTTCCTCGGAAATGAAGTGGTGGTCTCCATGGCAGTGCGTACATATTCATCTATATGCTTACTTATGGATGGCAACCAAACAACCACTGTTGACATAGTGTTGTAGGCCCAGAGAGCACCACCGGCCATGTTCTCTCTTTGGTGTTTCTACGGCGGATTAGGGAGGAATGCCTTGTAGGCTTCATGCCGTCCGTGCGTCGCTTTCAGGTTATTGTCCACCGCTTCTATCCATCGCCTGTGGCCGTCGGTTCAGGAATGCCCTCAGACAATGCCATCAGCCCCGGTGTCATTGAAGAAACGGCATGCTTGGAATGGCGTGTTTGATTTGCAATTAGTTACTCTGCCATTTTGTGAGCCCGACGTAGCAGCCCGGCTCATCCGTCACGACGGGCCGACAGGGCGACGGAGCCATCGCTCATGCAGGCCAGGGCAGGATCCAGCAGCGCTCAAGAGGGAGCAAAACCCCCCGTTGGTGGTAGGGCGATGAATGGGAAGGAGGGCTTGTAGAAAGAGGATGGGAAAGTTGTGGTGACGGAAGTTTGGATCATCAAAGGTAGCTGGTGGTCCCACTTTCTCTCGGGGGGACATGAGCAGCAAAATGTTTTTAAAAGAGTACGGGGCTTGTGGTTTCCCAGGCCCTCTTCGCAGGAAGTGGTGCCTTCTGACCCACCCCCCCCCCCCCCCCCCAAGTACAGACATCCTGTCTATCTGTGTAGTTTGAGTAGCTCTCTCTCTCTGGGCCTTTAATGGTGCGCTTCAGGTTTCAAATCAAAGCAGACATCCCCTGTTCATTTTCCTCCTTCTCCTCCTCCTCCTTTTTTTGGACCAATTAACAGACATCTGTCCCATGATGTGAGCATTAATCATTTACCAGAAGAAAAGTCATTACAAGCTATTATGACTATGAGTACACAAGAGGAGAAAAGCACTCCTACACACACACATTAAAGTCAACGGTCAGACATTTTGTTATCGTTTGGCTGGCAGACGGAAGGCCTGGCCATGATTCACGTATGATTAGTCAATTTGGAGACGCATGTCTCGACCGCGTGCTCAGAATGGGATAAGCCGCGTCTCTGGAGTCTCATTTTTGGGCACCATGACTCTTCATCCACTCTAGAAAAATCCATCTCTCTGACATCTGAAGGAAAGGATCTTTATTTTTCCATAAAGCTACATTTTCCAGTCATAATAATTGGTGGGAACCTGAGATCGGAGCAACAGTTTGGCTAAATGTGTGCAACACTCTTAATACAAGGCAAGGCAGGACAACGTCAGAGCGTTCCCACGCTACGGTTATTTGCTTTTTGATGTTTTAAAGATGTCTTAGATTAGAAGATAAGCGGGAATCACACCCATTATTTGAAAGGTCTCCAGTGTTTTATTGGTCACGGATAATCGCGCCGCCCTTATCACAGTGAAGCTGTGTGTTATTAAGAAATCCTATTCCTTCATGAACGGGGTTGAGAGTTTGGTTGGAACTTGGTCAAATTGTGTTTCACAGCTTTTACCATCAGCCATAAACTCTAACGGTGTGATTTTATTAATGTCAGATGGATGCCTTATTCCACTTCTCTTGCACTTCACGTTGTGGCAGCACATACAATGAACAAATAAAAACCCGGGCTAGGGTGTGAGTGTTAGAAAGGCCATAGAAAATGTCATATGGATGTTACTTTCGTCCCAGAATGTTGGCCCAGAGAACTTGGAAAGGTTTTGGTGTTGCTCTTTTATTTGGGCAAAAAAAAACCAACGTTCTTACGTATTTATTTCAATGTTTTTCCAGAAGTCTGGTTCAGTTTAGGTGGAGGGGTGGGTGGGGTTTTGGTGGTTCGTGTCTGATGAGGAATGCTTTGAAAGCCCTCAACCCTGAGATCCATGCAGTGTGGTTATGGGCAAATGGCTTACTATTCCAAAAATGTCAAGGAGGATTATTTCTTTACTCTAAAATTTCAAGTACATTTCTTAAGGAAAGTGGATTCCACAAAAATAAACTAATTGTGAATGTTGCTGTTAATAATTTTTGTCTTCTCATAGAAGTGTGACTTATTTGTGACAGTTTCTGCATGGTCACTTTGCCATGCAGAGAAATAGGCCTCCCAGTTATAATTAGTTGCGTACTTTCTCTCTCCCTAAATACGTAGATGGCACAATCTCCTTTTTTTTTTTTTTTACATTAATATTTGTGTTTCTTTGGGAAAAAGTTAATTGTGCTGATGTTCACATAGTTAATATTCATGCAATGGGGGTGCAGGGGAAACCGCCTTCTGGAGATTTCAATACCCCCATTGTCTGCCAAAGCACCATTGTTAAAAGTAAACTTTGGACTTTAAACTGTGAAATTCTTAAAACACACAGCCCGTTTTTTTTCTTCTTCTTCCAAGAAGCGCCCAGTGATCAGTGTGAGTCGGCGTCACGTGTGCACTAAATTGTACCTGCGTAGGTCCCTTTAAAGTTCTCACACTGTCCTCATGAAACCTCCCAACACCCTGAGTCCCCTCCCTCCCTCTCCGCTGTCTATTGCTACCCCGCCATGGGTTACTGTTGCCAGGATACCGCACAGGACTGTTGGTCCATGTAAACTCAGACCTAAAAGACTGGCTGTTTGGGTCACTGCCCCCCTACACCCCCACCTCCCTCCAACCCCCCTGCCCCCCCCCCCCTCACACAAAGGGGTTCTGACTACTTTGGCTCCTTTATTTGGGCCACAAAACGCTACCCAACCCCCAATCTAGCTCTTTGCTGAGAAAGGGGAGAGCCTAGATGTGGAGAGAGAGGCGAGCAGAAGAGGGGTTTCTGGGTAGGAGGGTAGGAGGGTAGGAGGGTGGGGGTGGGGGGGGTTCTCTTGTTGGCAGTGTAGTGTTAGTATGGACTCTCACAAAGGACTGAAGAAACTACTGCTTTTTTCTTCTTCTTTCTAAGCCCTGTTACGTGCAAGCTGCGGAGCTCACAGAGACATTTTTGTCTGAGGCTTTTTCAACTATTAACGTTTTCTCTACATAAAAGTAGAAACGCGAGAAAAATCCAAACCCACAACGTAACCCAGTTCTACTCCCTTTCCCGTTCCATGAGGTGTGATTCCGGTGTGCTCCCCATCGTGTCATTGTCCATTTAGTTTGGGAGAAACGTGAGTGGCCTCCTCTTGCTGTCGCAGTAAAACAGACGCAGCTGGGTGTATGAACCATGTCCGGGATTACAGCCTCTGTGTCCACAGGTGAGTCGCCCCCACGACCCAGGGCCGAGGTGCGAGCTATTGTGGGGAAGAGGATGAGCTCGGGTTACCCCCCCCCCCTTCACCCTCTCTCCCCCCCCCCCCGCCACAATGACCCAGCGGAGAGGAAGACTGGAGTTGTGTTACACAGGCAGTGTGTAGGTGCCGCGATTCACACGCATAAATCAAAAGGGCTTTTATCGAAAAGGGAACCAGGGAACAACAACACGACCCTGGGGAAGAGAGGAACACGCAGAGGAACAACAATCAACAACAACAACACACAGGATGCCATTGTTTAAATGTGCAATGTAAAACGTTTTTTTTTTCTTATCTTTTTCTCCCTCTCACTCCCTTTGAAAAGCCTTCCCAGTGTGGACCTCCACCTCTTTTATGAGTCCACGACGCTTGTGAGTCGCTGCCTGTGGCGTGGGTGTGTGTGTGTGTGTGTGTGTGCGGTGTGCTCTTGTGATGCATGTCGCAAGAGCTTGTTTGCTTTGCGGTGTTACAGCGATGCCGTTACTAAAAAAAAAAACTCCCTCCAGAAGTTGCGTCAGTTAAGAGTGACTAATGCATGCGCTTTTTGGTGTGTTTCCTATCGTACCGACTCCCAGAGTGTGTGTGTGTGTGTGTGTGTGTGTGTGTGTGTGTGTGTGTGTGTGCGTGTGTGTGCGAACGGCCTGTGTGTGCATCGGGGCTCTTGTGAGTGTAGCGGCCGTGCCGGAATCCCTGTGTGCTTGTCCACATAGCATTGTTGTAGCGTAAAGCCTATCAACACAGGCACATGCCAGACATCCAGAGTCGGGGGGGGGGGGGGGGGCGCTGACAGATGCGGACAGATGCACGGTGCCGGCGGGGACTGCAGCTGGCGCGGGCCCTCATACGTGTTATGACGCAAAGAGATTACCCACGTCCAGCTCTCACCCCCGGCCCCCCCCGCCATGTCTGGCCCCGGTCGGTCTCTTCTTCCCCCACAGGGCAGAAGGCGCCACTCGCCATAATGGATCACGGGGACTCGTTGCTCAACGCCGGGGCTCTACGCAGTCACACCTGCTCTCCCCCCCCCCCCCCCCCGTCCACGAGGAGCAGCGAGGTGGTGGAGCTCCGGCTCCCAGGAGTGGCCGGAGTCCACAAGGGCGTTAAGGGCCCGCTGATAAAGTGCCATTCTCAGGTGCAAGGAGGGGGAAGAAAAAAAGGAAAAGAGCTGTCTCTGAGTCTCTCTCTCTCTCTCTCTGTCTCTCTCTCTCTCTCTCTCTCTCTCTCTCTCTCTCTCTCTCTCTCTCTCTCTCAGCCCCTCCACTGATAGTGTGCGTGCCAGACTAGTGTGTTATGGGAGTAGCATGTTGGCCGTGGTTCAGGTCTAGACAAAAGAATGTGTTTCGGCTGCCTGGCTCGGTGTATTTGGAGGAGAAGGACAAATAACTGTGTGAGCGCTCCGTTCCAGGGCCGCCAGCTCTTCCAGAACACACACCGATTCATTCGCGCACTTCCTCCTCAAAACTCTCCCCCCCCCCACCTCCCCCCCCACCACCCCTCCCCTAAATGCCACACAGATATAATTTGTCCCTATTACCTCTGCGTTTTGCTGGCCGTTTCCTTACGTCAGCTCTGATTGTATCGAACATGCAGAGCCGCACGGCCCGCCGCAACCCTGCCCTGAAGCAGCTGTAAGTTATTCTCTTTCCCATAAAGACTTGTGTTGGTCTTTTGGAGGAGGAGGCAGAGGAGGAGGAGGAGGAGGAGGACACAGACCGCCGTTAAGACTGTAGCTCTTAAGCTTTATTCAGCGGTGGTGAAACGGGCCCCGAGTACAGAATGGCCCGAGCATAGTTTGACTGTCAGTCTGTGTTGTGGTTTTCCACCGTCCAAAGCGGCGCTCTTCCTGCGGCGCCTCCAAAGCCCTCTTTGTGCCCGCCACCACTTGGTTCCATTTTTTTGGTGACACCCTAGATTCCAGACATAGTTAATTTGCCTCTAAATAAACCCAGCCACGCCATGACAAATAACCAAGGGGACCGGGGTGGGGGGGGCGGGGGGTGGCGGGTGATTTGGTAGGGTGTCGGGGGGGGGGGGGGCTTGCTTGTTCGTCTGTAAGGTTGCCCGGGCAACGGGGATGTGTGGATTCACAGTGAGCGCGAGTGTTTTCAGAGCAGGAGACGGGGGGATTACAGGAAATATGACATGACATTCTCCCTGCCTGCCCCTCTCTCTTCCTCCTCCTCCTCCTCCTCCCCCACTCCCCGCCCTCCCCCCCACCCACACTCCTCCCCCTCCTCCTCTCCACCCAACCCCACGCTCCTGTGCCCCGCCCCCCTCCCTCCCCAGCCTGACTGACATTATCATCACAATCAGACTGGAGACCTCTGGCATTTGACCCCTCAGCGTGTAGGGGGAGGCGGGGGTGAGGGGAAGGCGGGAGGGAGGGAGGGGGCGGGGGGGGGGGATGGGGTGAGGGGGAAGCCGAGGCAGCAAATGGGTGGGGTGCAGATTTTTGCAGATGGATGAGATCTGTTCACACTCTCTAGTAACATGGCCGCAGCAAGTTGTGTTTCGTAGTTAACGGACGGGCCGGGTCTGTATCGGGAGGAGAGGGGGAGGGAGGAGAGGGGGAGGGAGAGAGGGGGAGGGAGGAGAGGAGGAGAGAGGGGGAGAGAGAGAGATATAGCACAAAGTGGCTAGTAACAAAGCAGATACTTGGCTGCTGCATCCGAATCTATTTCTTACATTCATCCGGCAATACCCTGGAGCACTCTGGTTTTAAGAGCTTATGACAGGTTGAGGTGTGGATTAAAGAGGGGGGGGGGGGTGTAGCCCGGGGGATCACAACCACAGTAAAAGGTGACAAACTACCCCCTTGTTTGAATGTGTGCTGCTCACGAGGGGAAACACATTGTTATTCCTGCCCAGGGGTTTCTCTCCCTCAGAGAGAGAGAGAGAGAGCGAGAGAGAGATGGCCCCAGGGAGGGCCCGCCATCGCCGCCCTGTCATCAGCATCAAACGGCCCCCCCCCCCCTGTTTGAAGAGTCGCCCGTCCCCAGGCAGGAGCGCTCTCTGGGGGGTGTAGAGTTACCGCCGGTGCCCCGCAGGCCTCCCTCACACAACCCCTGCTCCCCGGCTCCCCAAGGCCCCTTTAAAGAGCTATTAAAAAAACATTAAGGTCAAGGTATTTATCAAGATGAGGAAGCGAGGCCGCGGTGTTGTTACATCACAGCCGCCGGAGAACGCTGATGTTTGGGAAGCCATTTTTTTTCTCCATATTGTGCAAATGTAGCTCTCTGAGGAGACTGCGATTTTACTTTTAGAAGAAAAAGAAGAAGAAGAAGGAGAAGAAGTGAGAAGAATCCAAAACTGCTTCCCAGTGTTTTTGTTTCTGGGTGTGCTGCTCTCCTCGATGTATGAGAACGGGAGTGGGCGCCGGAGTGGGGGAAAACCCTCACAGTGTAGGAATGTAAGCAGACACGGAGAGAGGGAGCTTTCCCAGCTGCAGGCGAGTCCAGGAGAGAGGGAAGTGAGGGTGACCTGAGAGAGTCGTGCACAATCGCGTCTCTTTCGTAGAAAAGCGCACCAAAGACCCGAGAAGGGAAGAGACTGCCCGTATCTGTTTCTAAACAAGGCCGGCCTGTGTTTGCGGTTGCTGTGTACATGTGTCTCATTCATCCAAATCACAGCCAATTGCTTTATGAATGGTTTCAAAAGGGGGCGGGGGGGCTGGGGGGGGGGAAGTTTTGCTGTAAGCCCGACGCAGTCCAGTCCAACGCCTCCCCCCCGGGGCCGTACCGCTGCCAGGCAATGAGCAAGGCACCAAGCCTTGCCAAGGTGTTGGGGGGGGGCGGCGGTCGGTGACAGTTGTTGCCAAAAGTCCAGAGGAACCTCATGCATCATTGTGAGAATGGAGGCTGCGTTGGCTTTGGCAGCAGCAAACTTTGATGGTAGTTTCACAGAAGTGTCCCAAATGCCTCATCTCATGTAACATGTATATGTGTCTGTGTGTGTGTGTGTGTGTGTGTGTGTGTGTGTGTGTGTGTGTGTTCTGTTCAGATGCCGGCCGGGCTTCATGGGACCTCTCTGCAGACAGCCGGACCCGTGTCACCGCTCGCCCTGTCTGAACGGAGGGGCGTGCAAAAGCCAGCTGGTCAACGGGGTCCCCCAGTACAGCTGCGTGTGCCAGCGAGGCTTCAGAGGTACGGGCCCGTGTGACGCCAATCTTCGTGTGAACGGCGACCATGGGAAAACGGCCTAGGCCTGGGGCGATACGGCTGAAAGACACATCACGATATGACTTGATCATATTGATCGCTATCGATAACTATTGATCATTTTAATGACCTAAAAAGACTAGGAATTACCATGCTGGATTTAAACACTTCTGTTTCACACTTATTATGACCTTCCACTGTTCTTCATTGATAAATACTCCAATGTCGATGCAACAATGAAAAACACTCAAATATTGTATGTAGTATGGAACCGTGTTTGTGTAACAAACCCAGCTGCTAGATTCAATGGTCCGGTCTCTTATCGATATACATTGAACACGTTTTATATTGACAATGATCAAAAGACTACCACGATACGATCATTCATTGTTTCATTGCCCAGGCCGAACTGGATCCCGTCCCCTCGTGTTGTGCTTAACGTCGTTGTCAAACGCGCGCGCACACATCCTGACACACGTTTCATCCCCTCCGCTCTCCCGCTCTCCCCCGCTCTCCCCGCTCTAGGCCAGGACTGCGGGCTGATCGACGCCTGCGCCACCAGCCCCTGCGCCAACGGCGCCCGCTGCGCCAACTGGAACAGCCAGTACAACTGCTCCTGCCCGCCGGGCTTCCAGGGCAAGAACTGCCGCAGCGACGTGGACGAGTGCCGCAAGCCGGGCCTGTGCCTGAACGCCGGCCTGTGCATCAACGGCCACGGCTCGTACCGCTGCCAGTGCCCGCCCGGGTACAGCGGGCGCGCCTGCGAGGTCGCCACCCTGCCCTGCGCGCCGTCCCAGTGCCTCAACGGCGGGACCTGCCGCCAGACCAGCGACCACACCTACGAGTGCGCCTGCCTGCCAGGTAGACTCCCCACCCCCCCCCGACGGCCTTTTCTGTTGTTGTTAGAAGAAAAATAAACATTCATCACACACCCCCCCCCCCCCGACATGCTAAAGCTTAAACCAGATCCAGGTTTTTGAAAAAGCCGTTCTCCCACTGGTTTCCCACGTCCCACTGCCGGCGCTATAGGGGCCAGGCCGTTCCCAGGCTTATGACGTAGCACGTACACACACAGATCTGGGATTTGTACTCCCCATGCTTGTTTGGGGTTAGCGGCAGCGCAGGGGGGTGGGGGGTGGGGTCAGCGTGCTGCTATAAATAGAACTCGATGGGAGATGGGGATGGGACGGCGTGGGAGTGAACCGAGGCAGCCCCCCCCCCTCACTCTCTCTCTCATCGCCGCACCCGCGCAGCGCGGGAGGAATTTACTTTACGGGCCTTCTGGCTTCCCTCTGGGGAGCGGACAGGAAATGTCTCCTGCCAGAGAGGAAGTCATTGAAACTGCGAGAGATGATAAAACAAGCAAACACTGCAGGAGCGCGGACCTCTGGGGCAAGAGCGCGGTGGCGGTCGCTGGTTGTATGCGGCGCCCGGGCTCTGGGAACCGGGCCATGTGAAGACGTAAACACTCCCCCTCACGCCCCCGCCGCCCGCACGTCTTTCACCGGCCCCCCATCCCCACCACCACCACCATGGGAAGCCCATGTCAGGAGTTGAAGTTGTAATGCTACTAAGTGGTTGTAAGGGGGGGGATTTCGTTGGGTTTATACACACTGTGGGAGAGCAATTTGAATGTTACTTATGTTTTCGTCAACTCTTTCCATCCTCTGCTTTTTTTTTCTTTGACCCCAGGGTTCGAGGGGCACAACTGTGAGAACAACGTGGACGACTGCCCGGGACACAAGTGTATGAACGGAGGCACCTGTGTGGACGGCGTCAACACGTACAACTGCCAGTGTGCCCCGGAGTGGACAGGTAGGAGTACCCACCGACACGCCAGGGGGGAACGCGTCTATTATGGCCACCGCTGCACTCCGAACCGTCCCCTCGAGGGAGAGATCCCTCTCTCTCCCTCGCGTGCTCCCGTCGAGCTTTCTTTCGTCCTAATTATTTCTTGATCATTTCTATTTTTCTTTGCTAAGTAAGTCAGTAAGTAATCTTTATTGTCATTGTACAGACGACAACATTTTGTTGGCGCAATCCTCCCGGCTTCGCGGTTATATAAATATCAAATAGAAATATATCATATAAAAACAACAATATCAACGATATAAAAATAGAATGTTTCCAAAAGTCCAAGTTAAACCCGTCAAAAGTGTCGGTGGTGCGACGTGTGTATGAGATGTGGGAGTATCGGTGTGGGAGGGGGGGGGGGGGGGGGGGGGGGGGGGGGGCAGAGTTCAGTAGCCGCTGTTCACAGCTCTACGACAGAAGCTGCTATTTTGGAGGGCTGTGTTTACGGGGCGGGGGTCAATAGAACAATGGCCTGCAAAGCCAATCGAGTCTGTACA
>NW_028180272.1:0-17729 GCF_964030765.1 Micromesistius poutassou | reverse complement strand
AGAGAGAGAGAGAGAGAGAGAGAGAGAGAGAGAGAGAGAGAGAGAGAGAGAGAGAGAGGAGAGAGAGAGAGAGAGAGAGAGAGAGAGAGAGAGAGAGAGAGAGAGAGAGAGAATCAAGCCAGATAATGAATAATGACATAAAGCCACTAAATAATTCGTACAACAAACTAAAGGCAGGGCCGCAGACAAAATTGGGTATTTTGAATCTTGCAGCGTGTCTTTGCAGACTCATTGCTGTGCTACATCAGAAGAGACAAGACGAGATAAAGATCTCAAACTCCCCCACGCCCCATGACAACCTCCCCCCATACACACCACACTGGAGCGGCACAAGCCCAGGCTGCCAACACACACACACACACACACACACACACACACACACACACACACACACACACACAGACACACACACACACACACACTCGCAGGCACACACACACACACACACACACACACACACACACACACACACACACACACACACACACACACACACACACACACACACACACACACACACACACACACACAGGCATACACTCGCAGGCACACACACACACACACACACACACACACACACACACACACACACACACACACACACACACACACACACAGGCATACACTCGCAGGCACACACACACACACACACACACACACACACACACACACACACACCAGCAAGGTCAAATCTTTGTTGACTCATTCTGGCTGACGTCGCAGAAAATGCGAGAAAAAAAAGTAAAGTATTTTGACTATAAAGGAGTTGGCAGCAAAAGCACGGGTAATACAAATTGAAAAAGGCCATCACTCACACTGAGTGTAATACGATACCGCTGTCGTTCATGGGGAGCCAAGGGAGTCATGCTAAACTTGGATTTATTTATTTTTTACAAATAGATCACCTATGATCTATGTGTAAAAGAATAGCCCAGATATGCAGTTGTGATTCTCGAAACTATAAATAAGTTATGTTTGCAAAGATTGCAATGCAGCGAGTTTAGACATACAAGGCGTGACCCGCTGTGCAGTAGAGGCCCTGTACGGTAAAAGTACCGTAAAAAGGGCCCTTTTGACACTTGACTTTGAAAAGTATCAGAGAAAAACAAATGCCAATCGCTTTTTTTTTCTTGCCTCTTCCAGGACATATATAGCACTGGACTGCATTATGCCCTGAGAGAAAATGGTTCAACAAAAGCTTCAACACCATAAGGAGCTGCAACCCGCTGGAAGTCTGGACCATAACAATGCACAGCAAAACACAAGGTCACCAAAGCTGCTGCATACTTTCCTTTTTTCTAACTACCAACTTATTCTATGGCTTTTTTCCTCTATTTTCTCAACTCTGTATTCTGATTCCCTGCCTTACTTTCTCTCTCTCTCTCTCCCTCCCTTCCTCCCGATATATCTGCCCTCCATGACAGCCCATTCTCTCTCTTTCTCTCTCCCTCTCAGTTTCTCTCTCTCTCCTTCCCTCTCTCCCCCTCTCTCATTGCTTTGCCATAATTGCGTGAGGAGATGGACTGGGAGCATGTCGTGTCATGTTTACAACACAATATGTCATAATCTAACCACCACCTCCGCCCCTATACCACTGCCTTCCCATTCCACCTCCTCCTATCTCCGGATCTACTGGACGTGAATCCCCCTATCTCTTCTGTCTTCCTACACAAAACATCATTTATGTTCCCATATTTCCATCTTTAGAATAGAATTCACCTCTCCCTCTCTTTTTTTTCTCTTCTCCTCAATTCTTAATCTCGGCAGCCATCAGAAAAATAAAAGCGGCTATGTCTTTTTCCTTTTTCCTTTTTTCTCTCCCTGCTCAAGGTTGTGGCGGTTGCAAATCCATTACATCAGATGAAAGCGTTGACAGAAGTCTAACGAATGGCCATCCTGCATCGCCGAGGGGGAGCCGGAGTAGATGAGCACTAGCGGGTGGCATGGGTGATGGGTGGGTTGGGTGCCGGCTAGGCGGGGGACTTACTCTGTTTCCCCCTTATTGAGTACCAACAGAAATGGGGTTCCCCTGAGGACACATGTCCCCGCATCAGCAGCATTAACAAATGGACTGAACCACTGTCTCTCTTTCTCTCTCTCTCTCTCTCTTTCTCTCGTCTCCATGAGGACCACAGCAAACGTCTTTGTTTACTCTTTGTTTGTCTGTAAATGCTTGCGGATGCTTTCCTATCCAAAGCACCTTCACACGATTAAGATGCTCGTTTGAGGCACCTCATGTATGTGTCTTGTTCACAGATGGTCAACAGGTCGACTGGAGACATTGGGGTGGGAACCCCTGAACTTATTGACTTCAGTGAGTCCAGCAACCCTAAGACACTAGACTATCCTGCCCGATACGGAGCCAAGCCAGTGGCACTAGTCAACTCCATCCACGCTTCCCTTGGTCCATATGTGTGTCGACATGAGGCAGGGGTGTCAAACGTACGGCCTGCGGGCCTCCTCCGGCCCGCAGTGTCATTTAATCCGGCCTGCCAGATAATATCTAATGTCTATCAGAACTGGCCCGCCGGCATATCGCATTTCAGCGCTAACACGCGTCTTGGCAAACCCTGGGGCGTCAACTCCGGCAGCCCGTAATCCCCACCCTGTTACAATGTAATGTCCCCAATTAATGCAATGCAATTGGCCCGCGACTTTGTCCAAGACTTCAATTTTGGCCCACCGTATATTTTTGAGTTTGACGCCCCTGACATAAGGGGTGAATGTGGGTGAATGTGCAGTCTAGCCTTGCTTCTAGTGGAGGTAAGGAGTGGAGCCAGTGCACTGGTTGTACCGTGGTACTGCCCAGAGTGACCTTGTTCTGAACATGAAAACTAAGGTAATGAAACACACACACACACACACACACGCACACATACACACACACACACACACACACACACACACAAAGACATCACAGTATGTAAGAAGTGATTATCTATTGCCACTCATAAAAATCCACTGTCTGTGGTCGTTATTCAATTTCGTTTTTCGATCAAACCCATTTTCTCCCTCTAATATCCTTCCCTCTTTTATATTCAGACCAAGCAAGAACTGTGAGCTTCTGGTCCACCTGTTATTTTCATTCATTAGGGAGTTGCATCCCCAAATCAATGCAACCCCAATATGTATACGTATTTGTCTCTCTCTTTCCAGAGTAGAGGAGAGGGGAGAAGGGTGGAGGAGAGGAGAGGAGCAGGGAGCAGCAGGGGAGATGAGAGGAGAGGAGTAGGAAGCAGGAGAGAGGAGTAGGGAGCAGGAGAGGAGGGGAGAAGAGAGGAAAGGAACAGAGGGGAGAGGAGAGGAGAGGAGAGGAGTAGGGAGCAGGAAAGGAGGGGAGGAGTAGAAGCCCGGAAACAAACAAAGAAGGTAGCGGGCAAAGGATTGGAGAGAAGAGGGTCTCTCTCTCTCTCTCTCTCTCTCTCTCTCTCTCTCTACTTACATCAGTCGTTTTAATGTCGTCATCCCTCCATTTATCCACCCCACTCTAACGACCCTCCCAAACCTCCCCCCGCCCTCTCCTCTGCTCGCTGGTCACGTGCGATCATCAAGGCGTCATTAGGAGGGTAGAAAACCGGCATCAAACCATGCAAATAGTCAGGGTACATTACCCCCCTGCACCCCCCCCCTCCCCTCCTTATTTCCATATTGCATATGTTGGGCCGACATCACAGAATCCAGGCCCCCTTACGGCAAGTAGAAAGGACCGGTGGTGGAGGAGTTGGATGTTGGCAGGAAAGGAGGGAGGGATAGATGGAGGGAGGGAAGGAGGGAGAAATCTCAAAAACTCCACTAAACTAACGCACACTGACACAAACAGTCAGCGGAACAAACTGATAATGTGTGAAGATTGAGGCAGGAGGGAGAAAAGGGGGAGGGAGGCAGGGAGAGCCAGGGAGATGGAGGGAGGGAGGAATATTAACCAATCCACTAAACTAACACACACAGTCAGTCGAAAGAACAAGTGAATAAATTGGCCTCAAAGTATGAAAGTGTTTTGCTTTCATCCATCTCAAGGTTTGGATTGAATTAGAAATGTGCATCTGCCACAGATCAGGTCTCCCACCTCATCTCTCTCTCTCTCTCTCTCTCTCTCTCTCTCTCTCTCTCTCTCTCTCTCTCTCTCTCTCTCTCTCTCTCTCTCTCTCTCTCTCTCTCTCTCTCTCTCTCTCTCTCTCTCTCTCTCTCTCCAGTGCAGAGCAAGATAATAGCGTGCAAGATTTTAAAAGGGGAAGTGAGCGTGAACTTTGCACGTGGCTTCGTCTTCGTCTTCGCACTCCGAGCCCGACTTCAGCGTGACTCCCACAAATCACTGTCAGATAGGACTTGCCGTCTGCTTAATATAGCCCAGCGGGTCACTGGCGGACCAGTCACAACACTGTCTCCCCCGTTTTCCATATCTCTCTCTCTCCCCCTCTCCCTCTCTTTCTCTCCCAAACACCACCTATTTTGGGAAGCACAGCCTCACATTGTGTTTCGCAATAGAAGGCAATGGAATGGTAATGGGTTTTCAGTTTGTGTGTAGTGGCCTGATTCCTTCCCTATTATAACCATGACCTGGTTGGGAATGTTAAATATAGAATTTGCGGAACAATTTGAGGTATATTTCAACGGGGAAATAGTTTAAATGTTTCGGGAGATTGTGTTGCTATTCTCGATGAACACATGAGCAAAGTGGATTTTAGCTCAGAGTAATCTCAACAGGAAAAAAAAATAGAATGAAGGTGTAAAAGGGGAAATACAATTACATTTAGAAGAAACGTTGATCCCCAGCAAACTAACTAGGTGATGCTGGCAACATTCAAAGTTGGAGGGACAAAGTGTTGGTTCCAACCATCTTTCCAAAACTAAAATGATGCATACAAAAATAATCACCATGCACCTTTTAAACCACTGGCCTTGTAGAAACCTCCACTATTATGGCTGGTTCAGACTACACCATTTCAGCCCGATTTTGCCCCGATTCGTTCGTCGCAGACAAATTTGTGAGTCGTACACGATTTTGAAAAGTCGGCGACGAGAGGAGGTCTTGTAACGTGACAGAATTTTTTCGTCTGCGACGTTCGAAAACCCCACGACGAAAACTTTGGCATGCCATAATTTTGGGGGGAAATGCAACGACGCATCCATTGTTGACAATGAATACGTCATTTCAATACGTTATTTCTTTACTATCTAGTAAAGATTTTTCTTTACTATCTAGTAAAGAAATAACTCCATTTATTTAGTTATTTCTAGTAAAGAAATAACTAAAGTAAGGACTAGTTGAGATGTGCGGTTGTCATACCCGGGCAGACACCTCGGATAATCTGCAGGCTGGGTGGATTGCGTGGAAGAAAAGTAACTAAGTAATATCTACTTGATGATGAATTACGGGCGGGTCGTGGGTCCACTCGTCCGCTGGTTACCGTCAGCATTCCAGCTGCTGCCTCTGCCCTCACACATTGTTAAAATCATACGCTGGATGCTTTATTCTTTCCATGTGGCTTTTAGTTAATTATCGGGCTACAATAAGACCATGTTGGTTTGTGTAATCGCTGACAACAGGGGATATTTCCTAGTGGTTGAACATTTTAGCGTGCCGATTTCCTGGCGCTGTGATCGCATGGTGTGACATGTTAAATCGTGGAGGAATATCTGAAAATTGTGTAGTCTGAACCAGCCATTAAACACTTGATTCTCAAGTTATCCAGGTGCATGTTGATTTTGATGGAAATACACTGGCATTGTCCAGAACCAGGTTCATGGAAGTTCACATCACAACATACTGCCATCAACCCCAAAGAAAGAACACCAAATTGACAAACCCCTGGCCTTGTAAAACATTTGTTAATACAGTGTGCGTCTCCAAAGTATACCTGTACATATTTATAAGGAAATCGACTTCCACACTCCACAACTAAATTCATACCACAACATCTTGCCAATAACCATTCTCTAAAGTAGTCATGGTACATATTTAGCAGGAAATCGACTTCCTCATTCGAAAATGGGTTCATGGGAGTTCCCAACACATCGCAACTCTAAGAACAAAATATCCCAACCCGAACATATAAAACACAAGAAGTGCACAGCAACCCATGAAGGGAACATTTCCTATGGGAAAATATGAGTACATATTCAGCCACAGGGTCTGATCAATCAAACTGGTCATCAGATAGGAGGTTCTAATCTGCTCAAATCCCTCTCTGTACGTCTCTCTCTAGGTGGCAATTCCTTTTCTTTTCTGATCGCCATTAAAAAAACTTAACATGGCCATTTCCAGCACTCCCGTTCAGTGGCCACTCGTGCGTAGGAACAGCTGGATTACCTCGAGTTTTTAATTTCAAGCCCCACCTCCACCCTTACCACCACCACCACCAACAGCACCACCAGCACCACCTCCACCACCACGCCTACCCCCTCCACCACCACCAGCACCACCTCCACCACCACCACGCCTACCCCCTCCACCACCACCAACACCACCAGCACCACCTCCACTACCAGCACCACCATCACCACCAACAGCACAACCACTACCACCAGCACCACCACCATGACCCCCACCAGCTCAGCTGCGTACCGTCCCTGCCTAACGTCTGATATCACCAAAGTGGAGAAAAACAAAAACGACTGTTTGTGAATTTATCCCCACAAAAAACAGGTAGCCTCACCCGCTAACAATGGTTATTTTTAGCCTACTGCTAACAATGACTGCATTTGCCAGACTGAGCATTAGCATATCCTGGTATATTATGTTAGGCAGGTAAGCCGCCTTCCTCCCAGATCAGAGGTTTGCTACCAGCCGACTGCATCACCTCCTTGTCTTTGAAGTGCCAGGCGGAGGAGGCGCTATGCTGCTGCTAGCGCTGCATTTTATCAGCATCTCACACTCCTTTTATGTGAATTCTTGAATTATTCCCAAAAACAAGTAAAGAATAAAGAACTTCGGATTCAGCAAAAAAAAACGAATGCCGTGTGTGGCCCTGGCTTGATGGCTCCCTTTCTCCCTCTTTATTTCGCTCTCTTTCTCTGACTCTCATCCTTTATCCCCCTCTCTCTCTCTCATTTATCTCTCATTCCATTCCAGGGGGACACACAAAGGGTTTTTTGTCTAATGTCCCTGTTTGGCTCTCCGGTAGTTACGACTGATACATCTTGCATCGAGAGAGAGAGAGAGAGAGAGAGAGAGAGAGAGACACAGAGAGACAGAGAGACAGAGAGAGAGAGAGAGAGACAGACAGACAGACAGACAGACAGACAGACAGACAGACAGACATCTTTGTCCATGCAACAGGAGAAGAAACACAGATTGACACAGGCAAAACAGAGATTGATGGACTACAGCTGTGGACAGGAAGTGTAACGCATTAGGGGTAAGGGGGAGGAGAAAGAGATAAATAAGGGCAAAAGCAGAGGTCAAAAGTGGCAGTAATTGCCTACTATTTGCGGACCTCATGCACTAAGCCATGAGCCTGTAATTGTTATTTTCAATTTTCATTATTATTCCAGTCGCATGCCCCTGACAACATTATTTAAAGCGAGCACGCGATTTGGCATGTCTGCGTATATGCTTGTGTGCATTTGTTTGAATGCCGTGTGTGTGTGGTGTGTGTCGGCTGTTTGGCACTGAAGCACCATCAACAAGTAATGACCATAAGTAAGCATGGGAAGCGGAGCTAGAGCGAGTCATTAGTGCGACTGCTTTAGCAGAGGACAACAAGGCCGTGTCTGAGTTCCTCACGGGAGGAAATAGAAAATAGCACAATAACAACGGACACACAAATGATTTAGATAGAAATCAATAAATTATAGTGAATAAAAAAGTTATGTAAATGAGAGCGCCACCTACCTGTTAACACCAACGTCCAATGAGAGCAGCAGTTGCATAAAAGGAGAGAAGAGAGCAGAAATGGCTGATTAGAATAATTATATCACATTAAGTCATTCCATTTGCATATTTTCCTAAGGTGTCCAACATCGAAGCATCCATTTTTTTAAATAGGAGTTCATGAGAAAAAACATAAAATACATGAAATCATAAAAGGTGGAAATTATATTTAATAACAGCCCTTTCAATGTGCACTGATGAAGAGATTGCCGAGATTTTTTTTTTGTTATTGCTCGAAAACACGACGCCTAACGCCTAATCAGAGGGCTTGACAATTGTTTGAACATTTCCAGAGCTGAGAATGAGGCTCGCTGGTGTCACCGAGTGCGTGTTCCCTTCCCAAGTGGTTCTTCTGTGCAAACGGCGTCAAGCCAACCACAAGGTTATCCACACGGCGCAGTGAAAACGCTCACTCTCAGCACTATACACGCTCCGCCATTCGCTATTCATTCTCCTAGACTCAGCGGCGACCTTTAGCCCCTCACCCTGCGTAGGGGCGCCCTGAAAGACACCATTAAATGACAATTTACATTTTTCCCTTGCCAACATTAGCTGACATCCTTCATCTATATTAAGAAAGTATGCCAAAAGAGCTGAATGTCGTTTGCTCCCTCGGCAGTGGATTAAAACAAGCGGCAGGCCGACTGATCCTAGCATAGCACGTCTGCGTGCGAACACACGGGTAAAGGTGCCGATGCTAGAAGTAATTACTAGCTAAGGGATCCATGTCAAATCATCCCTCTATTTATATTATCGGTTTTATTACCAGTTGCTATATTAACATACATCATATAACTGAAGCGAGATACACTCTGAATGCGGTTTCACTTTGTCCTTATCATTTGCATAATTAATGCCCCATGTGATGAGCATAACCTCTCAGTTTGTCATTAAAAATGACCCATGGACAAGGTAGACGGTATTGATACAGCATTTTGTTTCCTGTATCTTCTTCTCTATGTTGCCCGTGTATTCATTATACTGTACGTTGGAAGAACCCTTGTAATATTGACCATACTGAAAGTGAAATGAACTAGGCTATGTATAGACATCAGTGATACCACCCTAACTATTCATAAGTGGATGCCCTTTATGATATAACAAAAAAACATATACCAAAGAGATAATCCATATCCCCACTCTTCCAGATGTAAATATGGCTATGGCTATGGATGGAGAAATACAACTGTACAAATGCCAACTGTGAATCTGTTAGATGGCAAGAATACAATTGGATGTGCATATTGCATCAGGATAGATATATTTTCCTGCCAACCGTGTATCTTTTTTTAATAGTCTTATAGCTATCTATATAGCTATAGAGATATCTTACCGCTATATAGCTATCTATATAGCTATATTGTAATCTTCTATCTATATAGCTATGTAGCTATGTAGCTATATAGGTATCTATGAAACATGGGACCAGCTGCTCCTGTTTGAACAGAACAGACAACATAGAGAAAAACATCCATCCAGTCCCGTCCTATTGATCAACACAAGTCCTACAGATAGCTGGCCCACATTCTGGACGCTCTCTCTCCTCCAGCAACATCAGAGCAGAACTGTGTGAGCGTACGTGCATGTGTGTGATTTGCACGGGTGTGTGTGTGTGTGTGTGTGTGTGTGTGTGTGTGTGTGTGTGTGTGTGTGTGTGTGTGTGTGTGTGTAGCAATACGTAGAAACACTAGCAATAGATCTTAAAAGCCCATTAGCTCAAATGGCTAATGTGGCTATGGCTCTGGCACACAGAGTAAGTAAGCTCCAAACGTGTGGATTCACTTGCTATTGATTTCTCGTAGGGGGTTGGCTGGATGGCTGGATGGCTGCATGTCGTGTTATTTATCGGCCTTTGTATTCAGCTGCCATTATTTTCCCATTCTTTCCAGTTCTAGGTGCTGGAACGGTGCTGACTGGCCAGCTCATGGCCCCTTCATGTCCAATGACTGGGGACAGTGGACTCTCTGTGTGTGTGTGTGTGTGTGTGTGTGTGTGTGTGTGTGTGTGTGTGTGTGTGTGTGTGTTATCTTGTTCGCCTACAGGACCACGGTGATAGGTGTCTGTCCCAGCTCTAGTTGGGAGCCAGAGGAGGAGGAGGAGATGCAGCAGAGGAGGAGAGCATCAGAGAACAGGATACAGGAGGAGGAGGAGGAGGAGGAGGAGCAGGAGTAGGAGATGCAGCAGAGGAGGAGAGCATCAGAGAACAGGATACAGGAGGAGGAGGAGGAGGAGGAGGAGGAGCAGGAGTAGGAGATCCAGCAGACCCAGAGAGGAGCAGAGAGCTCCGACAGAAGGCAGTAGAAAAGGGAGGAGAACAGATCTAAGCTATGACATCATTGTGACAGTTTATAACCATTTTTCCTCCGGTTCTTCTCACTCCCACTCCCCTCTCTTAAAGAGCAGTTGACCTGTGTCAACTTCCCTCTCCCCCACTCTCTTCCCCCTCTCTCTCTCTCTCTATTTCATCTATCTGTCTAATTTCTTTAGAGATTGCTTTTCTGATGTCAGTTTTTCCTTCTTTTTTTTTATACCAATTTTGATCCCACTCACTCTTTATCTGTCACTCCCCCTATCCCACGCTCCCTGTGTCTCTCTCTATCTCACTGTGGCTTCCTTCGTTTCTGGATGGCTTCTCTCGCTCTGAAGGACAAATGGCCTCATTCAATGGAGGGAACGGAGGGGGGGGCGCGGCAGTGCGTTGGGAATTGGAATCGACTGGCACTCAATGTCAAAGTGTCAATCTGGATCAGTGGCGTGCCGCAATAAGAGAGATGAAAGCAACTTTAATAAGCGGGCCCCTGCCCCCCCCCCCTAACCCCCCCCCTCTGTTGGAACTCAGAGCTCCCTGGCCGGACAGATGAACATGCACATGTGAAACATACATATGTAAGAGTACAAACAGTATAGCCCCCAGCTCACACACACACACACACTCACACTCACACACACTCACACTCACACACTCACACTCACACTCACACACTCACACTCACTTACACACACATACATACATAATAACATACATTCATACATACATAATTACACACACACATACACACACACTGACACACACTGACACACACCGACACCGACACACACACTGTGACACACACTCCCACCCACAGTGCTGGGTGCTGGCCGGGCGCCACAGTGTGAAACATCAAGGCGGACACGTCTTCAGACCGGTGACCTTTAGATGGCAGCCGCTGAGAACCGGACCGGCGTTCGCTGACACGCAGAAAGAGCCGCCGTGTATATATATAAATATATTAGTGTGCGCGCGCGCGTGTGTGTGTGTGTGTGTGTGTGTGTGTTTGTGTCATAGCGGGGGGTGGATGTAATTGGCCAATCGCTGCACGGTACCACGAGGTTAATTGAGGCAGTTCCCGCTCAAAAGGGGGTATGGGGGGAGGGGGGGGGTTTCAATTAACGCCGTGAAGGTTGCCACGGAGAAAGGCGCCGCGGGAACAAGGAGTCCATTAACATTGTAATTAACACCGGCGACCAGGTGGTACACAAAGGAGGACTTCTAATGGAGTTTTCCTTGAAGCGCACGCGCTTAAAGGGAAGAAGTGGACGACATGAGCGAGCAGGGCCGACGCAGCCAGCGCCGCCGTCGCGTGGCAAGTAGGGATCAATGTCACGATGTATTATCATTCAAAGACACAGTACACACTAGGGATGTCACCATACCAGAAATTTAGTAGTCGATACCAATACCAGTGAAATTCCACAATTCTCGATACCCAATTCGATACCACGGTCAAAAACAAAACAATAAATCCCATGTACTTTATTTATCAAAAACATTTAAACATTACAAAAAACAGTGGCACTGGCATGTAGCCTTCAAGTAATGAATAAAAATAAACCACTATTAACATTACAAAAAAAGAACAGTGGCATGTAGCGTTCAAGTAATAATAATATTTTTTTTTTAAAATACGCGCTGAAAGCAGGCAGTCATGCAGCTATGCGGCTCGCGTTTACACTTGCGTGCATGGCGGGGTTTAAAACATAACTTCCAACCTAATATTAAGTAATATAACGCAGGTGCGCAAGGCAGCCACAGGAGACGCCAACATTGTTTTCAACCGCTCGGTACCGCGCCGTATTAATTACCAAGTTTTGAAAAGAAAAAGTATTTGAAGCGAATAAGCAACGCTGTTTTTGATTTGTTTATTTGGTTTTGAACAAATAGTTTTGGATGCATGCATCGGCTTTGAGTTGGTTTGTTTACTTTGAAATTGCATACGCTCGCAACACACACGCACACGCGCACGCACACATTCACCGCCGCACCCACTACAACCTGCCGATCTTCAATCAAAACAACATCAAGTAAGTGATGCCGAACGCAGTCGTACCATGCGTGTTTAGAAGCGCAACATTGAAACGGGTTCCGTCTGAAACAGTCGCGCGGCGCAGCGTTCCAAACGCAAAGTACTTCCAGACACGACTCTTGTTATTCTTTTTATCGACGAGTCGAGGCGGAGCCGTCGCACTCGCTGCAGCTGCCGTCTTCCATGTTCCCGTGTAGGTGTATATGCTGCCCACGTGACGTCCGGAGGAATTGCATCTTCGGTACCTACGGTACTAAGAAAAACGAGTACCGTCACGTTTTTTGAATTTTGTATAGTATCGGTTCTCGTGACATCCCTAGTGGCAAGTAGCTTTCTCTTTCTTCAATCCCCGGTCTCAAAAAAAAAAACAAGCTCTCTTTCCGGGTGTCCCTTCAAAGGCGACACCTCCCATCGTCCGAGGGGGCGGGGGGGGGCGGGTGGGGGGTGTGTGCGACGATGAATTCACACACTAAGTAATGCCTGCACATAAAAAGTTATGTATTCACCATTCCTCTCACTGTTTTATGGCCTAGGGGCTGGGAGGGTCATAAAGGGGAGGTGGGGAGGAGGGGGGAGGAGGGGGGGGGCGGTCGGGATGCTTAGGTGTCGCCATGGGTCAAGGGCGCACTCCCCCTCCCCCCGATCATGACAGGTTCAACACAAGATGGCTCCCCCGAGGGAAGCATCATGAACAACGGTCGGGGCGATTAGGCTTCATTTTATAGCCGCTCTCAAGAACAGATTTGCTGCAATTCCGTTCCGCCCCCCCCGTCCCCCCCTCTCCCCCTCGAGGGATAGACATAAACGCAACGAGTCTATTTGACGGATGAAGAAAGTATTGAAATAGAGCTCCCGAGAGGGACAGGACAATGTATAGGCTATTTTTTATATAAGCTCATTATTTCTCTTCAGAAAGAGTAAACTACCGCCTGCGTCCAAAGTCTGTGTCCAGCAGGCGTCAGTCCAACGCCTTGGCGCCTGGCGCCAGCCCGCGGACCCTTCTGGACAGTTCCACCTTAAGCAGTTTTTCTTGCAAGCTTCAGTCTCTGTGGTTTTTCGAGCAGACTCAAAGCCCAGAGGGTGGAAGGGTTCACGGTTTCCACATTAGTCGTGTATTTATTTTATTACACAAAAAGGCATATAGAAGTGGTTCCTTGTGTAATGAAGTTCAGTTCTATCGAACACAGTGTTTTATGCGTTGTCACGCAGGCTTGAACAAAGGAAAAGAAAAGCGATGAAGGAAATACATTACAAAGCTTTCAGAAAGCAATTCCCCACATTTACCGCCGCATCGTAATTACCAATTTGTCACTGTCAATTTGCAGATGTCTACGTTCACTTATACATCATTAAACTATTATCACACACACACAGGCAGCAAAGGAAAAGTGATTGTCGAGGGGTTGTGGGGGGGGTGGGGGGGGGGGGGTCTGCAACTGTCAGTGGAAAGGTATTCAATATTTAGAAGGCTCATTGCATTACATTGTCAGACGTGACCTTTTCACGATTCAGATACCAAAAAGCCAAGTCTGGGAAATAACACTGCATCCCGTCTGGGCCCCGGTGTTCGCTCGCTCTAAAGAAACATGAAATAAACGTGTAGATGAATGCATCAACATGAAGGCATGACAGCGGAAAACAGCATGTCACCGCTGCAAGCATCACAAACGTCTCCGCAACCAGCGCCGAGTGTCTGCCTCAATAACAGACGGGAATACCAGTGGAATACCAAAAAACCTTTTCCCCTGCCTGACGCGTATTCTCTGCTTTACCCTCAGTTCAAAAATATTAGTCTGAAAGTTCATCTTGATGTACCAAAGTTGAAATTACAATATACGTGAATTTATGAAGTTACACAAATTCACACAGGCACCACTTGGGCACCTATTCCAAGAGAAAAAAAAAAAGACCTCAGGTGACAAGGAGGAGAAGAAGATGGCAGCCCGGGAAGCAGAGGGGCGGGTGATGAGCAGCGTGGAGATGAGTTTAACCGCCCTGCTTCCTTAATGGCTTTTTCCTTTGACATCATACCAGGGTATATTTTCGCCCATTGAGTGTTTCAATTGTCAAGAAAGGTGGCATTTTGGAGCGTTCTTCGAACTGTCACCGGAGTCATTTATTGTGCGTTTAAAAAAACGTGGTGAGACCAGCTTCGGGGGGGGGGAGAAAGACGTCACAAAATACGGGTGGGCCGAGCTATGACTGTCAAGCCTCTGAGATCAGGGCAGAAGTCCGGCCAATCAGCTCCTGAGACCAGGGGCTGGCACGGAGCGAGAGCCCATGGATCAAACGGAGGCCGATGGAGGAGAGAGGAGAGGAGCACAGAAAGAGTGGCTCAATTCTAGGAATGGAAGAGATAAAAAAAAATGCTTGCATTTTTCAAAAGCTGAGAATTCCATCTTGGAAATGAAAGCACAACATAAGATAATGGTACTGGTGGTGCGTTCTGTTTGTCTCGTAATCGCGACTTGCAGCTCGGGTGTGACGTCACATCCGTCTCGGAATACGAGTGACCTCCGGGTTTTTGCGTTCTATTTGGCAACACAACAAGACGAGTCTTTCTGCTCAAGAATCTGCATTGTTGTCATAGCAACATGGAGCGTCTCTAGCCAATTTCAGCGGCACAAGCTACAAAGTAGGCGGTATTTAACACACAATAAGACTGTAACGACATGCCTATAGGTAACAGTATACAGTGCTGTGTGTACGACTTCTTCATTTGGTTACAACAAAAACACAAGTGCTTAAAATAGGAGAAAACCACAATGTTTGCTTACATGTGATGCTCGGAGTAGCCATCTTTGTTACTGAACTCTGGGTCCTCTGAGTTCAGACGAGTTGACGAGTCGTTTTTACGACCTCGGGGGGCGTGCTATTTGCAACTTCCGGTTCGTAACTCGGAAATCCGACTCGCAGATCGAGTCGGGTGGACAAATAGAAGGCACCATCAGACACAGATGGCACGACGGGGGGGGGCTAACCCGTACAGAGAAACAGTTAAACATGTTATTATTTTCTATTGAGTTAGCGTTACGATTTCTTTTGCCATGCCTCAATGAGATCAATTTAATTAAATGAAGCACCAGCAGATGGACAGATAGGCAAACCGTCAGACAGACAGACAGACAAACAGACAGAGACAGAGAGAGAGAGAGAGAGAGAGAGAGTGTGTGAGAGAGAGAGAGACACACACACACACACACACACACACACACACACACACACACACACACACAAAGAAAGAGACAGACAGACAGAAGGTCAGACAGACAGAATGACAAACCAATGTGCAACATGGCAGAGATGGTATTCCTTTACGTGTCTAAAAGCTGCGGTAAGATGAAAGACCAATCTAGGAGAGCCCGGTATAGAACTGCTCTGTATTCCCAGCAGAGCATTGATTTCCTGACTGTAATGAAATTTGGTGGCCCAGCCCTTCCCAGTAAAGTGATCCAGGGACAGCATCTTCCCAGAGCTGCCCCTCTGCCAGTAGAAGGCTGCCCTAATGCAGAGGTCCCCGTGGATGGGAGCCCAGGGGCGTGCGCGTGTGTGTGTGTGTGTGTGTGTGTGTGTGTGTGTGTGTGTGTGTGTGTGTGTGTGTGTGTGTGTGTGTCATAGTCAAGGCATCTTCTCACTCCTATCAAGGCCTTTCCAATGCACGTCATCTATGGGGACAGGAAAGGGAAAATAAGACGAAAATCCAAAGTTACAAGCCTAAATCCAAACTTCAGCAACTGAACTGGAAAGAGATAAGTCAGGAGGAGATTTGGCGTGGGGCATTGGGTAGAGAGAGAGAAAATATTGTTGATATAATTAGAATAAAGATTTGGACAACACGCTGTTCCCATGGAGACAAAGCAGTGCCACGGGCGAACCGTGGTAGAGCGTGAGGGGCCGATGAAGCAGTTTGAACAACCAGTCAAGAGTAATCATATAAAGGAGACAGGCAGGGTAATGCCATACTGTAGTAATCTACTGCATACAGTCTGATTGTCCTCACATGACATATCGACGAAGGGCGAAGGGCCACAATGGTTGGAATCGCAACTCTATCTTTAGCGGGATATCAAGACATAATATATCACATATAATATATCACATATACATATATGATATAATATATCACAACTTAAGAAGAAAAATTTAAATTGATACCAAACAAAAACATACACACACAAGGCCATGAATAAGAAATAAAATGCTCCTAGAAGCCATGCGTTCAAGATATATATCAAACATGTAATGCTTAGGTAGGGTTCAGATACATTTATATTAGTAGTACCAAATAGCTCTCAAGCTAGCCGGTACAAGACGCCAAAGACACTAGCTAGCGTTCACTATTTCTTTGACAATATCAAATGCCAACTCTAGCGCCTGTGGAACAAATGCTTGTCTCCACCTGCAGTGTGTTGATGCAAATTTATATGAAAGACATTTATCTCTTTGACCAAAGCCATTGAAGAAGAAACGCAAAGATAATGTAAAGAAATCACAAGTCCTGAAAGGAAACAAGCCTCCGCGGTGTCCATTCGGATTCCTTTAATAAATGGAATGCGTCATAGAATCATATTCTGCAAAGAAAGCGGTTCGACACTCAACTTAAATGAATATCCTCGTACGAACACTCAAGTCAGGGATTATCACGTGTGTTGCATTATGTGACGGTTCAACACTTCGACTCAAATGAATATCCTCTCACGAACACTCAGAAGTCATGAATCATCATGTGTGTGCGTTGCGAAAAAAAACCACAAAGAAACTCCACGTGCCCAATGCACAGGCCAAGACACAATTAAGACTGGGCTCGGATGAATTCCAAATGTTCCACATCTCTCTCGTCCTGAACCCAATTATATTTCACAAAGGATGAAATCCCCTGTTAATTACAGCCTTTCCACATGAGAGGGAAAAATAAAATAAAAACGTGGATCTCAATTCCCTGGGGAACGTGTCACGCGCCACTTCACACGCCGAGATCTCATACCCCGTTTGAAGTTATTACAAATTAATTTCGTAAACTTTGGTGGATGGCTGCCTATTTTGGACTTGCGTGTAAATCAGAGAAAATGGAACGCTTTCGCCCGCCCGCTCTGAAAGTTATGTAATTCAGAGCAATGAATTTTGTTCAATATGTGAAAGAGTTGCAGATGGCGTAAGATGGGGGGGGGGGGGGGGGGGGGGGCAAGGGTGTTGGACAATGACACACGCCTTCATCAGAAGGTTTACATTTACACTGAGCCTTTCAGTAGAGAACAACAAATGCATGGGATTATAATTGGGACAACTCCAAAACCAAACTCGAAGCTATACAGCGTGCAGAGCAGCTAAAGGACTTGTAGGACGATGGCAAATGAATAGAAATCATAATATTTGAGAATGACAAGACAAGTTCAATACAGGTTTTCTTTAGATTCTCACAGGCTTACGTTCTCTTGGGAAATATAAATTCAGTTCGGTTAAGAATGGTTCTCTTGGTGACTGATGAAACTATACCCTTTTATTACCACACTCGT
>NW_028180273.1:0-14926 GCF_964030765.1 Micromesistius poutassou | reverse complement strand
TGTGTGTGTGTGTGTGTGTGTGTGTGTGTGTGTGTGTGTGTAAGTATGTGTGTACGTGTGTGCATGTGTTTGTATGTGTGTGCATGTGTTTGTATGTGTGTGTGTGTGTGTGTGTGTGTGTGCAAGAGAGATAAATATTGGGAGGGAGAGAGACATAGGCAACCTGCATGTTTTATTATAAGACTATTATATAGTTCCATTCTGAAAGTCCTTTAACACCAGACGAGAAGAGAATAAAAGATGAGAAAAAGCGAAAAACACTGAGAAAATCGTTGCGAAAAAACTATTTACATTAGCCGCGACCTGAATATATGGCATTTTCCAATTATAATGGCGCTGCTGAAAATGACAGATAATTGACTATTCAACCTACACAGCCTTGTGAAGACAAGTTTATGCTTAGTCCTTCAACCGAAGAATCCTACATTCAGAGGATTCAATTATACTGGGGTCTTACTTTTTAATCCAAGTGTAAAATAGTGTAGCGAATGTCAGTTGGAGGATGAGGGGGATTATGATGTGTATTCTTTAATACATCCATGTCCTGGAAACGTTAGTTCTTGAGTTTGAATTCCTGTTCGATGACTAATAGTTAGCTGGCACTTTCTTGGAGAAAGTTGGCATCCGAAACGAAACTGTTGCGATACAACTGCACACCTTCATGTTATCAAAAGCCACCTATATTCATATCCCGCTGTGCTCGTTAACATTGGCTTGCAGCACAGACTGCTAGCGAGATGAATGATCAATACATATATAACAGATGCGATAATAGCATCTATGATTGTAGTTTACCACTATGGATGCAATAAGACAACTGTGTGTTGAGAAACACAAATAGGCTGCTATCTCCACCATGTCCTACAACATATACATTGACCATGGTGACTATGACAACGTTACCTGATTGTGATTGGTTAACTGGTGTATTCGCTGGCTAGAGCCCTAAAAGAATCAACCTTGATACGATATATACGATTACAACTAATATAATTTTTTCACAAAATGGAAATAGCGTTGTGTATATACAATCCTGTTCCGCTCCATGATTTGTAATTATTTTATTGACGTGGGAAAGTAATCACAACAAATAATTGCTTTCAATGTAAAAGGACCTTTACTGTGGAAGTTAAACAATCAAATATTTCACATTCTCGAGTTAGTTTCCCAAATAGGTCATAGGCACAGACATATGAAATAATAGCTATCAAGGGAAACAGAGTACATAAGTGTTTGTGTCGGGATATTTGTTAAAATAGTTGAATGATCACAGATCACATATGACGCATTGTGACGATCAATCAATTAACCTTTGCCGACATGCTTCGTCAACTGTTATCTGCCCTAATTACAAGAATCCAAAATGGAAGGGTTTACGTTAACATTTGGTTTGCATGCGGATGTTTGGATTACATAAGACATAATATGTTATACCACCCTAAGGGTGCGTGACTGGAATCCCAATCATGAGCATGCCATTAATGTCCCGTAATGGTGTGAAAATCCTCTGGCAATGGTTTAAAAAAGTATGAAGAACTGCCAGGCACCATCTAAGGTCCCGGTTTGAATGAAATAAAACGGGGGAGGCAATCCTCAGTTCAATCCACGAGTGCTGTGGGTGGTTGGTGTGTTACGTGGGCATTATATTACGAGTCCTTTGACTAGAACCAGTGAAAGAGCCGCCGCCTACTGTTTGCTTATCAGAAGGCTTTGGCGGCGTTACACTTATTATCCTCCCCGTTCCTGGCGCTGCATTGATTATGTTCCCCCTGTGCCAGCAGCCCCTCTGAGAGGATCATTGCTCTTAATCCCCCTGACCCAGCTACCTCTCCTCAACACACCTTGGCTTCCCTCCTCCAGCCCCCTGCCCCCACACCCCCCCCCCCCCCCCTCATGTTTGCCTGGCACTGTGGGAAATATGGTACACAATTAAAGGATTAAATAGCCCGGGAAAAAAGAGTTGGTCGTCTCTTACTGAGAGAATCCCACCGGGGTCGGCGTTGCTCGATGCTGGGGCCGATCCAAGCTCTTCTGTTGTCTGCCTTCCAGTGACAAGATTAGAAGCTCGCTGTCGCCCAGGAGGCCTTTCTGATGCATTATGCTCTTCTGTTTTTGCCTGCGTTTCATTCTGTTTTCAGCGGCAGTTCTTCTTTTTCAAACTCAAAGATCGGGGCGTTAATCCGACTAGGTCACGCAGAAGTGCTTACTTTATAATACATTTGGATTATAAAAGAATAAAAAAAAAAGAACGAGCGTGTTGCTTGTTGCTTGTATTCACATCTGCTGCCTCAGCAACAGTTTGGAGAGGCATGGCTTTTGCTGTAGACAAAAGGAGACCACAGCATGACTCACTGCATGTTGCCAGCATGTGTCATAAAGAGCAGAACTGAAAAAGAAATGATTGGTCTTTCTCGGAAAATCATATGGCCGGTTTGGCCAGTCGCTCATTCAGAGCGCTAGGTCAACCAATGTTGGCTAGGACGGCACAACAGATAACGGACCCAGAACGCCATACAGTTGGAATCTGGGATACATTCGGAATCCATTCAGCGAATAGATCATTACTCTTTTTCTACTGAATGCCGGCGCGGACAATGCTTGTGTTGTAGGCTACCAATTTAGATAAAGGCTTATCTTTGAGAGCGATCAAGTCAAGGGACAGGTTTGCTGAACTTACAATCTGCATCGGCCTCTCAGACAGGGGGGGTGGGGGGGGGGGGGCGGGGGGGGGGGACTGCTTGACACCAAATGTCAGTCACACAGACAGACAGACAGACAGGAGAGAGATAGAGAGTCTGCAGCCGTCTGTCGAGGAGGTCCGGTAAATGACAGCTAAAGTCACCTCGGCGTGTGTATCGACGGGCAGAGTGTGCCGATTACCTCCAGGACAGGCTTCCAGACAACGGAGCACCACAGACTGCCTGTCTGAGGCCGCGGAGGTTCAGTGATGGAAGATCTTTGTCATTTAAATGAAGACTATAGCATTAAATTGAACATCCTTCCATCCTTCCATCCGTCCATTCTTCAATGACGCAAGCATTGGTACAAGCTCTCATTTGGGCCACTGATTAAATGTCAATTTGTAAATCATTCCAAAGTAACTGAATGTTTGTCAAACTTGAGGCCGGGTTGTTGGAGGCGTTCACAACAGGAACCCGTCACACCAGAGAAAATACTTTCTTTGCCCGAATAACCAAGCGTGATTGATTAGAAGCAGTAGCCTAGCCCTGGATAACGGGACCGCACTGAGACCAATCAAACTCGTCATTTATCAAAACTCGACATCTCATACGCGTTGCGTCGGGGGCGGCGGCGGATCCAGAAATATTGTTTACAAATCCGAGCAGGATGTCAGTCGTTAGTGCCTCCCAGATATAAACGGTTCGGTCCAGCGCAGAAGCAAAACCCAGGCAGCCTTGACGTCTGTCACATGGGATACCGGAGCAATCGATGGAGAGATCACAAAAAACACGGCAAATATGATTTTCTCTTTTTGGGGAGCATGGGGGTGGGGGGGGGGGGGGAGTGAGCGGGGAGTAAAACAATGACATTACAGAGCATTTTATTATTCCAATGCGATTCGGGCATGGGAGAACAGAATCGATTTATACCCCCACTCTAAACGATAGCATCAGCTCGGGGCCCGAGCTGTGGCTGTGGACACACGCACGGTCTCCTGTGTCCGGGGTCGCTCAGGCTTAGCTCAGGGGGTGGAGCGGGTGGACTTGTAACCGGAAGGTCGCTAGTTCGATCCCCGGCTCCTCCTAGGTGAGTGTCCCTGAGCAAGGCACCATGACCTCACCCTGACTGCTCCCGGGCGAGCTAGCTGTCGCCCTGCGCGGTTGACTCCGCCGTCGGTGTGTGAATGTGTTGATCAACCGTTGTATGTCGCTTTGGAAAAAAGTGTCTAAACGCCCTTAATGTGAATGTGTGTTCAGTGATCTCACACTGCTCTCTCACTTTGGGTGGTGGGCGAGTTCACGGGCGGTCGAGCGGTGGTAATGGTGGTCATGTGTGATTGCATTCACCTGTTTGTTGTTTTTGGGCATCGACAGAGAGAGAGAGAGAGAGAGAGAGAGAGAGAGAGAGAGAGAGAGAGAGCGAGAGAGAGAGAGTGAACGAGCTTGGGAGTGATTAATTTCGGTTGACAGCACTTGCGCTCTCCAATTAAAGATTTGCTCACTGCAACCAGCTTGTATCCCAACGTGTTTACGAAGAGAAAGAATAAAGGAATTATTATTATTTATTATTATAAATATTATAAATTATCTGGTGCTATGCGCGTCACAGTGTCTTCTCCCGCCGTTTAGTAGCCTCGCCCGCTACACCGGCCAACAGCCCCCAGTCCGTACCTCGTAGCGGGGACTTCATGGCAGCCTCCACCATGCCCACCAGCAGCTGCAGGCTCTTGGGATCCTGGGCCAGACCGGAGGCGAAGGCGGCCAGAGCGTCGGCATGGCGACCAAGGTACTGAAGGGCAACACCCTGTCGGAAGTATGCCTGTGGAGAGAGGGGGAGAGAGAGAGAGAGAGAGAGGGTGAGCGAGGGGAAGGGGAAGAGTCATCGGGAGGGGAGGGGAGGAGGATGCAGCCTGGCACACAGCATGGAGCTCTACACAAACACATTACCAGACACACTCATTTCACGCCATTTGCATTTTTTACACATGAGCGGGTTCCAGAGCGCGGCACCTCTCTCCTTTGTGCGCCCATAATGGAGCCATCACAGCGTTTTTTTGTACTTGCTAATTGTGTTATAAGTTTTACATAAACACACGCGCAGTAAATTGGCTGGCTGCGTTCCCCCGAGGCACCGCTGGTGATTTTTCGGGATTGTTTTTCTTTTGAGATGTATTTATACATGTATGGATATCTGTATATTTATATTCCTCTTTTTATCTTGTTTGCTTTGAGAGTCGACGAGGAGGAGTGCTGGGATTCATCGGAGGCTTTGGGGAGAAAAACTTTCGGGATGCGAGAGAAGAGAAGAATAGAGAGAGCGAGAGAGAGAGAGAGAGAGAGAAGGAGAACGAGAAGGAGAGAGAGACAGAGGGATAGAGAGATAACGAGAGATGGAGGGGGCGCGACTTACTTGAGAAGCTTCAAAAAGTTAAACCCATAAATGCTACAGACTCTGTTGTTCTTCTCGGGGCGCGCGTTTTAAGATAATGACACAACCAGCTCAGTGTTTCTGTCGTCTTCTTACATAATAGATGTGTGCAGTATGTGTGTTTTGCTTTGGACACGTAGAAGAAACTTCAACCCAGTTTGTTCTCCCGCCAGGGACGAAGGCAGTCGAACCGTTGACTCACTTCTGGTGGCGGGGGACCGTCGACGGCACGTGACTGCAGCCGCAAAAACACGGAATTATCAAGAGTCTGGAACGCTTTGAAATATTCTGTAGAAATCCACACTCCAACAGATGCTATGTTTTGCACCACCTTCTCCTCCTCCATAGACTCCATATCTGTAGCACGCACGCACGCATACACACACACACACACACACTGATACGCACACACACACAGACACGCACTGGCACACACACACACACAGATACCTGCACACACGCACACTGATACGCACACACACACAGACACGCACTGGCACACACACACACACAGATACCTGCACACACGCACACACACACACACACACACACACACACACACTGATACCCGCACGCACACACACACACACACACACACACACACACACACACACTGACACGCACGCACACACAGACACGCACTGGCACACAGACACATACACACACACACACACACACACACACACACACACACACACACACACACCCAAGTGTGTCTCCTCCAGGCTACGACATGTGTAAGGCCTGATGGGAACGTGCACCAGTTGAACAGCTATTCCCGTTTCAGGTCCCACGCGACCGGCTGTCATTCCTACTATCACAAAACCAAGTGTGTGCGTGTGTGGGTGGCGTGTGTGTGTGTGTGCCTGCGCGGGTGCGTGGTGTCTGCTGCATGTGTGGGTGTGTGCAGATGCTTGTGTGTAAGGGTGTGCATGTGTTTATGCATGTGTTTGTGTGTGTGTGTGTGTGTGTGCGTGCGACAGGGGTCCAGGCCAGGCTGTTGTCCGGACCACAGCAGACAGCCGGTCCACTTGCACCTTCCCAAAGTGACACAGGGGCTAATTTTCCATTAGCGTCTTAGAGGCCTTTCCATTAGTCTTCCCTAGCTTCTCTGTTGCCATCACAAGGGAGCCAGGAGAAGGGTGGGGATTAGGGATAATGAGACATGACATCACATTTATGGAAACCGGTAATTAATTTTGCGGCTGCACCGTATAGTACCGGCCTGCCTGGCCCTGCAGCGCGGCTCCCTTCAAACGGGACCAGGACACAGATTAGATTCAGTAACCTTTGTTCAGGCTCTGCTGTTACAGGGGTGGCTGGTGGTGGAGACGGGAGTGGGAGGGGGGGGGGCAGGCTGACCCAATCGGGGGCCAGCAGCCTTGCTTAATATTAATTGCACCTGGTGGATGTGGGGTTGGGAGGGAGGGGCCGAGGGGAGGAGCCTCCAGAGCCCCCCCCCCCCCCCCGGGGGAACAACACACATTCACAACAGCACTTCTCCTCCTGATTCGATTTTTTTGCAGTACGACCGCTCTAGCAGAGATTTCCCTTTCATTGTCTGGCCCGTATCGGGGGGGGGGGGGGTTTAGAGGTGGGGGTGGGGGTGGGTTGAGAGGGGGAGCACAGCGTTACACGCGCCAAACTACAAGTGACATCCTTTTAGGCTTTGCTATCATCCCGTCCTATCGCAGCCATCGAAAGGTCCTGCGCCCTTCGGAGAGAGAGAGCACTCTCAATACCGCAGACGCAAGCAGGCGCATGAATGCATGAGTGAACCGGGGGACCCACGGCGAGAGATGACACAATCAATGCCCCCCCCGAGGCTCAAAGGAATAGTTCCCCATTCATCTTGTGCCGGAGTCAAGACGCATCATGCGAGCCGCATATAGACACACACACAAACACAACAAACAGAGCCAACGCGGAGGATTGAGCTCACCCGGTGTCCTACATATAGGGTCTGCTGCCTCGACATGAAGGATATGGACGATGATTACAAGCTGGAAAATATTCAATAGGGTTTAAAGAAAACCAAGAACAAATTCCTTTGATTACAATGCACATGATTCACAGTGCAACTGCGCTACTCTGTGTCGATAACTTTTGTTATCCGAGTCCTCTTTGCTCAATCTTAAGCCTTTTCCCCCCTCGACACAACACTAAGAATTTACACTTAAAAGGACCCCTCTCAAGAAATGACAAGTATTAATTCCCTAAGTGCGGCCGCTTCGGGGATAATAGCCTAGCCTGTAGCTCTCCGCCAGACAAAACATGCAGAAGAAGAGAGCCAGAGAGGCAAAGAATGTGTAAATAACAGAAAAGAGATCAGAGGGAGAGCGAGCGAGGGCTAGGGATATCAGCCCTGCCTTTCAACACATGGTATCACACACTTCTGGCGTTCACCCTGGCGTATGACAAAAAAAAACTTTCTCTCCCTCTGAACGGGATCCATTTCAACAAGAAGAAGAACTGTTTCTGTGCAGCCCTGACAAGACACGAGCCCCTTCTCAAAATCCGGGCCATCCATTCATTAGTCTTCGTGCAGAACACAGAAAATCCATGAACCAAACCTCCTTCCATTTAATCGCGAACGGTTAAATGCAGCCCAAGCGGAATCCTCCCACCCTCACGGTGGATGTTCTGCCTCGCGCTGAGAGCAGCCAGGCTGCCGGTGCCGTGGCAAAGCGGATCGTGGGAAGGTTTGTCATTCTCACTCAAGGGTAAATTTCTAATACTGGTAATGGCTAGGGGCATCTATGTGGGTGCACGGGTGCGTGCGTTCATTACCATTGGTGTCAGGGTGTGTGCGCGCGTGTGTGTGTGTGTGTGTGTGTGCGTCAGTGAGGGGAGGTTAAGAGAGACTGGGAAAGACTGAAGGAACAGAGGATAAAAGCTTTCCTTATTTCGTGAACATTTTAATATTGCATGAGTGCTTGTTTGAAGTCGTTTTAAATATTCATGTCTTTATGCTGGGGAGGAAGAAGGAAATGATGCAAAAAAAATAGTTATTCAATCTGGGAGACAGTGGTACATACTGTAAGCACACACTATATGCACATTCACACCAGATACGCCAGATACACACATGCACGCCAACACCACATTAACAAATCCATATGCCCACCACCTTTCCCTCTTTTGATCAATCAATCTCCTCCCCCCTGCTTTGCTTCACATATCTCCCAGATACTTCACACTCTCTCTCTCTCTCTCTCTCTCTCTCTCTCTCTCTCTCTCTCTCTCTCTCCCACTCTCTCTCTCTCTCTCTCTCTCCCATTATCTCTCAATCTCACACACACACACACACACACACACACACACACACACACACACACACACACACACACACACACACACACACACACACACACAGCTCAACAATTTCTCGGTCCATTTCTTACAATATGGCATGTAGTCGGTTGTTGGATTTAAAACTTGGGAGAGATTTTGAAAGAGATTGTGGCTTCTGATGTCCCTTTCTGACAGCACTTTAAAGCCCGAGCATATGTGCACGTTTCGTTCTTTGGCTCACAGTGAATCAAGCGGAGCCGTCATCCACTAAAGTGAACCCAGAAGATCTAGTGGCATTGTCCCGGACATTATGCAAGAGCCTTGACGTGTTCCCTGACAGTTCTCATTGCTATTCTATCTCCATGAAAAGCCATGTTTCATCTGCAACTTGTGTTATTATGTGTGTTCTTTTTAAGTGAGTTGAGAGTACATCACACACCAACAGAAATCACAAAGTCTGGTTTTATTGATGGTCTGTACAAAGCTCTTCTTTGTGTGCACGATTAAACGTAGTCCCAGTTCAATCCAACAGCTCTTAACTTTAGTATTTTAGAACCAGGCACAGTCAACACCAGCGTTTGTATTCCTAGTATCAGAGCATTGAGTTGTTCTTCCCATTGCAACTCAAAATATAAACATTTTGAAAAGAAACCGAAAAGTCCTCAAAGCCTTCATTTTTATTATGGTCGCATAATAATTGGGAGGAACGGTCTCGGCTGTCAAGCCACATTATAAACCAGATCCATTGAGCTGTTGAGGGGGAAATTGGAGCTCCTCTCCGCTGCCACACACATTCAGCATGGTGGAATGAAAACCAGCATGATCCCCGCCCAAACAAACAAGCACAACACCTCAGCCCCGGCCACTGGCCCGCCCCTCGCTGGGTCGCAACGACCACACGACGACGTGGCTCACGTTGTTGTGCTTTGATTGGCCACATCAGCCCCCGCGTGAGATGCGCCTCAAAATGAAAATCAATAGGGCCACATGAGCGCCGCGTATAGCCAGCGGCCGCACCCTGCTCCCCTCCTCCTCTCCTCCGCCTCGGTGACGTCTAGGGGGCAGATGGTCTCCGACGGGCCGCCGTCCGTCTGAGCCAAGTGAGCGTTTTGTGTACAGGACCCCCCCCCCCCCCCCCCCCCCCCCGCCGGCGCCGTAATGGAACCTCAAATCACAACATCAAACAGGGACAGCAGGCGGGAAGCACACAGAAGAAACCGCACCAACACAAACACGAGAGACCTGACGAATACATCAATAACCACCACCAGATCGACCCCATCTGTCTCCGACAAGCGTGCTTTTTCACTGGGTCTGTGTTACACCAGCCGTGCCCAAACTGCCAAAACCGGGTGGAGAGGCAGGGGTCTGATTAACAGTAACAATCGGTCTGCAAGCGAGGGATTTGCTGCAGCCCCCTTCCCCATCTATCTTGACATCTCACCTGTTTCGTGACATGTGCTGCCTCCCCCCGCTCGACCTAAAAACGTCACATCCAACCGGGTCGCGTTACGACGTGCCCTACCGTCATCCCATCCCAAGGTCACAGGGTACACGACGCGCAGCTTGCTCGATCAAATATCCCAGGATAACCGACAGTGATGAATTAGCTGGAACGAGTTAGAGAAAGAGAATAAGCAAATAAAACGCAGCAGGAGCGATCGCTGCTTTAAGGTTTCCAGTCCTTCTGCTTGCCGAGCCCAAAGCCATAGAACAGCCCGGTGCGTAATGAAATCTATCGCTGTGGCCAAATCCACAACCACAGGTTTAGTGCCATTGTATAGGGTGTCAGCTACAAGGGCCCTCTCAGCCCCCCAGGACACAGGAAGTCTCGGATCTGTCCTCCCAGGAGCCGGGGTGGGGGGGGTGAGATAAGAGGTGTGTGGGGGGGCGGATTACAACTGGGGCCCCGGGGCCCGACACAAACCTCTGACCTCCGGGGTCAGTGGAACAGAATCATGACACAGCGGCCTGTCTATCACTATCTCCCTGATCTAATAAGTCCTGGGCTGGGTCCACGGGACAACCCTGACCTGCATCGATCAGCCCTGTGCATGTGTGTGTGTGTGTGTGTGTGTGTGTGTGTGTGTGTGTGTGTGTGTGGCTTATCCTCTCCCCCATCCCAGAGAAGGAGCGCTAAACCAATCACACCTAATGCTGACTGATACGCTGGTCTATTGTTTCAGGAAATGAATTATGTATATACACTTGGGTTATTTTTTACGGTGGAGAGGAGATCTCTCTCTCTCTCTCTTATCTATTTATATTTTATGAGCCCACCCGAGGGTGGATTTGTAAAACAACGAGAGGGTCAAAGCCCGCAGTCGTTCCGCGTTATTTTGTAGCAACGCGGCGCGGCGTCAACGGCGCGTGTCAAGTACTTACGCAAGTCAAACAGAGGCACCTTACAAAACCGCACGTAGGTAGACGCAGTAAAATATTTATGATCCATTGATGTGCTCCACCCCGGGGGAACGCCAGACACTTGTGATTGCTGTTCCACCCCGAGCCCTTAATTAGCCACTTCCACGAGACGCTCTCAGTGAGAGCCGATTAAGCCGGTCGTTGTTCCACGCGCCGTCGGCGCTTAAAGGGTGAATGTTTTAATATTCACAGAGCTCAGCGGAGGAGGAGGAGGAGGAGGAGGAGGGGGGTGAAGCACCGCAACGGATCCAGGTGAAAATGGAGTGCTACGGCAGCAGTGGAAGCAGTAGCAGTAGCAGTGGAAACGTCTCGTGGCCGTGAGTCATCGATTAGAGCCCCGCCGCCCGCGTCAACCAGGCGGCCAGCTCAAGGCTTTACACGGGGAAAGGTCATCGCCAGGTGTGTGGAATCGATGCGGCGCACTCTGTATTCAACATGTTTCACGTCATTCGTATGGTGGGGGGGGGGGCGGGGGGTGGTGTTAATGCTTTCTAAAAACAATTACTTGAAAGACAAAGACAGACCTGAATGGAGAAGGCCAACACATAATGGAGGAAGTATCGTGCTGGGGTGTGTTGACTATTGGCAGAGTCAAAGTGAGACAGTGGGGGTGGTGTGGGGGGGGGGGAGGGGGGGGGGGGGGGGACTTCGATCTGATGTTCTGTGTTCATCATCACAAGCAGATGAGACGGCACAATGGCAGCATGCCACTGGGGTCCTGCTGTGAAGCACGGTCACAGTGCCTCGTTTTGGTGGGCAACAAATCTAGTTTTCCTTTTGCGCAGCGTGGACATCCAGCAAAAACAAAGGCCCCTTTTCAAAGGGAACTCACGCCCCAGCGGACCCGACGATACACCAGCAGATAAAACAGCGACGTGGCCAAAACGAACCTCATCATCGCAAAGTAATGTTAGAAATAAAGAAGAAAAACACATCACGTCACGCACACGCCGACCACTGTGATTTATAGCCCTGGGTGTGTCAAAAGGCAACACTGAACACCGGCATAATCCCCTTCCTATTAGCGTCTCCAGAGTCTCGAGATGGGGGTCTGAGAGGGTCAGGCCGCTGAAGAGATTTCCGTGCCCCCCCCCCCCTCTCCCCGGCACAGCTTTGGCTCCGTTCCGCCTCGGCGTTGCGTACGCACCGCGCCGCCACGAGCGCTTACTCTCCCCTCAAGCAGGCATTAATTACTTAAAGGGGCTTTAATCAATCAAGTCCAGATGGTGACCCCCGCCCACCCCCTTCCCCACCAGAAAAAGTGTGCAAATTCCAAGCTGAGGGAGGGGCCCGTTTCATCCCAAACAGCAGGAAAGGTGACCATAGAAGGACGCTTTGGAAACAAGTTGCGCATGTGATACTCCTGGCGGCCATGTTGAAGCCATTCTTTGCCTAAGATCCGACTAATACGCTCTGTACTCTCACAGCATGGCGCAATGGGAAAATAACTACCGTAAGTGCTGTTCGGCCAATGGCAGAGCAGGAAATAAAAACAAGCTAACGTAAATCTCTCAGTTTTTCCTAGATCCACGGACGTTTATCGTTATTTATAGACAATCAATCGCGCTAGCTGCTGCGACCATATGTGCCCTTGGTGCTGTTAGCTCTGGAGAGAGAGCGCGTAGCGGGCTAGTTGGCCCGGGCGCCGCAATCTCCTGGCCTGGGGCGCTACATCCTCCATCTTCATTTGTACCGGCTTAATTAGCTTTGACAGTGAACTGAGGCATGCCTGGGAAATAACCGGCCATTTAGTAAACACAGGCTCCGTGGCTGCACAATTTTAACAGGGCAAATCAGGTATCTACACGCTGGCTTAAGTGTGTCCTCTCGACACGCATTCAAGACCCCTCCTTCGACCGGAGTGGGCCCTGTGAGGGGCTACTGGGGCACATAACAACAACACTTAAAGGGCCGTCCGCCGGCCAGTAAAACAAGGCAGAATCCAACAGCCATTGTGGAGGCATGAAACGCAGACGGAGGACAATTGCCAGGCAGCGGGGGCTCTTTGTGGCCGGGTAATTACGGAGGGGTTAGAGGATCCCAGGGAAAGAGAGTCAAAAGAAAGAGAATCATAAACAAGTCCAGCAAGTCATTACCTCCCTCGCTCCGTCAGAGCCCCGAGAGAGGCGGCGCGTCTGCGTCAGCACCTTGTGTGTGGTGATCATTAGGCTGCGGCGGCGGTGGCGGTGGCGGTGGCGGCGGCCTTTGTGGCGCGTTGCTCCATCAAACGGGAGCATCAGCCCCACAGCCGAGCCCCGACGGTGCAGCTTGTGCAACGCAACACTGCCTGGCTTCAAGAAGACCCACTGCGGGCCCTTGTGGAGCGGCGTAATGAACGGCACGACAGCCAGCCCGCGGCTTTTTGACTTTTTGTCGTACACGGGGGGGGGGGGGGGAGGCTCTGAAGAAGACCCCCGTCGAAGAAAGCGAGGGTAGAGCGTCAGAAAGTACTGCGGACTCGGGTTGGGTTTACACACAAGAAAAAGCTTATGGAGTATTTCGGGGAGAAATATGTGTCGCGATGGCGTTTTTTAGCCGAGCGCAGACAAGCCATCCGTCACGCAGGGCTATCGGAGACAGCGACAGAACCAGGACTTCCACGAACAGCCCCAGGAACCAGCAGGGGGCTGGGCTGTGGTTGCCATAGCGCCAATGTCTCGCCATTGTTTCTGCACAAATATGTCCTCATCGGTGACTACCAGACAAACACCCTATAATTCACGACTCATGCGGTAGGGTTCATATATTTATATATATATATATATATATATATAAATATATCCCACTAATTCCCTCTCAGTCTCATTATAATAACAACTGCATCCTGCACCAATTTAACCTATGCCTAACAGCACTACACACTACTTATCATATATATTACACCAGCCGCTACACCACTTGGTAGGCACCCTGGGGGGGCAGGAAATATCCCATGCTGAAAGATTCAGAGCCATGCGCGAGTTCATTTAGGTCCTGGGTTATTAGCCCATCCAGGGCATCGAGCCCACTGTCGTACGCCATCCCACACCCCACTGTTTGAATCAAAGTAACAATATTAGATTTGAGCCGCAGCGGTACAAACTGCGTTAGTCCGGGAGCCTGGAAATTGCATTTTATATCAATCTATAAAAAATAATTGTTTTGGGGTTTATCGACGAGAAGGGTACAACGACTGTGATAACAGCATAAGATCCACATGTAAAAAGCCTCTTAATTGGCTCATTAATTAGCAGGCTCTCTGAGCGTCGAACCATTATCCCGCACAATTATGTCGGTCCGACTGTTCATCAGGTTCCTCCTCTGGGCTTGGTTTTGTCTACCTCCGCCTGACCACTGTGCTCTCTCGGTCGCACTAATACCTTCACTGGCAAACATTACTTTTCCACATGAAAGGTGTAAGGCACTCAAAATGCATTAAATACAATCGATGCGACGTATCAATTATGCCAAATTCTGTCGGCCGGCCTCGATACAGGAGCAATTGGCTCCACGAGAACGGAACCAAAGGAACGCACGTGCATGCACGCACGCACGCATGCACACACTTAGAGCCAAATCAACTCAATTTGCTTGCAGCTATGAGTCATATTGTAAGTGCCAACAACCAATGGGGCTTGCAGAAGCCGGCTGGTTGGAGTAGCGGAATGTATTAATTTCTTCATTTAGAAACAAATATAAACTACAAATAGATTAATAGTGTTTGATCAGCTTAGTAAAGTGATGAATATTAGTATGTATGAGAGGGGATTGCGTGTGTGGGTACGTGCGTGCATGCGTGTCTGTGTGTGTGTGTGTGTGTGTGTGTGTGTGTGTGAGTGTTTGTGTGTCCCACACTCATATGCAAATTCGCTCATGCATGGGCACACGTCTGTTAGTTTGTGTTTCTGGGCCTGTGTGTGTGTGTATATGTGTGTGCGTGTGCGTGTGTGTGTGTGTGTGTGTGTGTGTGTGTGTGTGTGTGTGTAAGTGTGCCCCTTCCATCCTGGGGGGGATGGTTACTGGAAAGGAGGATGGCATGACTGTTCACCTCAAGCCTGCATTTACAGGAATGACTTCCAGTGCTGGGCATTTGTTTGGGAGGAGGAGGAGGAGGAGGAGG
>NW_028180274.1:0-13785 GCF_964030765.1 Micromesistius poutassou | reverse complement strand
GGGGGAGGGAGAGGGAGGGAGACGGGTGAGGGGGAGACGGGGAGACGGGTGAGGGGGAGGGAGACGGGTGAAGGGGGGGAGGGAGGGAGGACGGGTGCGTACAGAAGTAGGGGTGGTCCATGGCCTCGCGGGCGGTGAGCCGGGCCTGGTGGTCGTAGCGCAGCAGCTTGTCCAGGAAGTCGAGCGCCTCGGTGCTGACCAGGTGCTGGTTCTCACTGTGGACGAAGCGCTCCCACCGCTTACGGGAGTGTCTGCGGACCGGGGGGAGGAGGGGGGAGGAGGAGGGGGGAGTTAAGTCCAACGTACACAACTCCGTATCCGTAAACAGAGACCCCTCGAGCATTCTCTCCGTCGGGACGTCGGATACGCGACGCAATTCGCCGCCCGATCGATCTTATCTGCTGACTACTAACCATGTACATTACAAACCTTATTTGGCGTTTTATTAGTCCTTAGTGTGCAAAGTAAACTATGTAAAAAAGTAAATAAGGTGCAAAGTCAAACCGGGGGAAAGTGATAGACCTCTGGAGAATAAGTCCCGCCTCAGAGCCTCCCGGTTCCCTCGGTCAAACGTCTACGGGGAATAACACGGGGTTTATGAATGATCGTAACATAACAAACTCTGTAGGCGGCGGAGAAGTAAAAGCTGCATCACATTTTGACCTACACACTTTTTCCATCTAGTTTCGACTGGCTTTTTGGATTGTCGGTGCCGTTAAAGTAGCATTAATAATCGTTTACTACTTTAACGGCACCGACAATCCAAAAAGCCAGTCGAGACAAGATGGAAAATGTGTGTAGTTCAAAACGTGACGCAGCTTTTACTTCTCCGCCCCCTACAGAGTTTGTTATGTTACGATCATTCATAAACCCCGTGTTATTCCCCGTAGACATTTGACCGAGGGAACCGGAGCCTCGGAGATGGGACTTATTCTTCAGAGGTCTATTCCGGAACTGATTTTGTTAAGAGGACCAATCACAGCCCTTGCCGTCTCCGTCCGTCTCCGTTGCCTCGACGGATAGTTAAAAAATATTAGACGCGCACGTAGAGCTACGGAGAGGGTCTCTGACAGGCTCTCTGTATCTACGTACAGCACTTTACGGAGGACTATAAATCCACCTTTAGAACAGCAAGCGTTATGGTTAGGGCCCTGACGCCGCGTTCACGCTATACATGTCCGTCGACGGATGACGGAGGGCGTGTCTGGCGTATGGGGACGCGATCTGATTGGCCGACGGAGCCGTCACTGTCTGAATGAAAAGTTGAACATTTCTCAACTTTTTGACGCAGGCAACAGAGTCGACGAAACGGATTGACCCGCAACGCATTTCGAGTGTGCCCCATAGCAAAGTCAATGAGATCCGTCGGCGGACGTATACAGTGTGAACGCGGCGTTAATGTACACACCGTATTGTATGTTGTGCACACCTATGGTATGTTGTACGTCCTGGCACTTAATGTACACACTTATGGTATGTTGTACGTCCTGGTACTTCATGAACGCACTTATTGTATGTTGTACGTCCTGGCACTTAAAAATAGTACTTGGCAACGTGTAGCATCTTACCCTAGCTATCTCTGTTGTATACAGGGAATGGGTTAACCTAGTGATGGTTAGTGTATACGGGGAATGGGTTAACCTAGTGATGGTTAGTGCTTGGCACTTGGCTCTATGAACATCCTTACTGCACCCACAGAGATATAGCGTTTCTCTTTCTTCTTCTTCTGATCTTCCTTTCTGCTAAATGTAAATGTGGATATAATAAAACAGGTCTGTGTCTGAGGAGCACTCACTCCGAGTCAGAGGGGCGGAGGAGCCTACCTTCCCAGAATGTCGTTGAAGCGTGGGTCCAGCTCTATGTTGTACTTGTCGATGTAGTCGTACAGGTCCTCTGTGCCCAGGACTTTAGCGATCCTCACCAGCTGCACCGGAGAAGGAGGAGGAGGAGGAAGAGGAGGAAACAGAGGAAGATGAGCATGTGATCGTTTTAACTAGTGCACATTCAGTTTGGATGGTGCTGCTGAACAACAGGATATAAATCTATTATATACATTTGTCCACAACCAGGACTTTATTTTGTATTTATTTATGAAATAAAACTTTTAGCTTGTTTTTCAAAAACAAGCTAAATAATTAAAGCATATATATATATATATATATCCCGGGGAAATCAAGGAAACGTTAAATCAGGTTTGTGTTTTGAACTGCTTTCCAATGTTTAAATAATAAGAAATCGCAAACTGAGATAACATTTATTTGAACATGTCTTATTTAAACACAGATTAGTGTTCCAACACAGAGATAAACAAAACTCTAATCATCGGAAACGTACACCTTTCGTTATTATACGAGCACGATGGAAAAATGATTGCGTGGGAGTAATCGGGTAGGTAAAGGTAGCGCTAGGACTCTCCTTGACACGTTACAATAGTTCATCTGGCAGGACGGTGTAGTAATTATTAACGTCCAGAAAACGTCCATGTCGGAACAAGGCGTCATTAGTCGTACAGTTCCGATCTTTGCCGCACTTCTGAGCCCTGTGCGAGGTGAAGCAATCACAACCAGCTCGTCGTTCACACCGCTGTCTGCCCGACTCCACCGGGTCAGACGCGTTCTGACTTCTTACTAGGCATCAACAACTCACCGATCTAGAGGTCACGTCGGTCGTTATCGGTCAGAAAGTCGATTCAAAAGCTACGAATTACGATTTCACATGTTGTAGGAAATAATAATATTATTATTATATAGACGAATGGCCCCGGTAAAATAAAAACACTCAAAATAAAAATGCGTTGCTTTTTGAACAGCTTTTCACTTGGAGCTGACTATCCTATCGCTGTTCTGGTTCCAGATCGGCTAGTTGGTCCTTGATACACATGGGGGCCGAAACAATATTATACTCCCTAGTGTGCATGTTTATGTGATGGAGACAGTTCTATAGATGCACGGTGCTTCATACATACATGGTATGGAGACAGTACTATGGACCCACGGTGCTTCATACATACGTGGTATGGAGACAGTACTATGGACCCACGGTGCTTCATACATACATGGTATGGAGACAGTACTATGGACCCACGGTGCTTCATACATACGTGGTATGGAGACAGTACTATGGACCCACGGTGCTTCATACATACGTGGTATGGAGACAGTACTATGGACCCACGGTGCTTCATACATACATGGTATGGAGACAGTACTATGGACCCACGGTGCTTCATACATACGTGGTATGGAGACAGTACTATGGACCCACGGTGGTCCATACATACATGGTATGGAGACAGTACTATGGACCCACGGTGGTCCATACATACATGGTATGCAGACAGTACTATGGACCCACGGTGGTCCATACATACATGGTATGGAGACAGTACTATGGACCCACGGTGGTCCATACATACATGGTATGGAGACAGTACTATGGACCCACGGTGGTCCATACATACATGGTATGGAGACAGTACTATGGACCCACGGTGGTCCATACATACATGGTATGGAGACAGTACTATGGACCCACGGTGGTCCATACATACATGGTATGGAGACAGTACTATGGACCCACGGTGCTCCATACATACATGGTAAGGAGGCCGTGCTATTGACACACGGTGCTCAATACATGCTACATTTACTGGGATCCGTTGCTTCTGCATAAAGAAGCCAGGCAGTGGACACTTGCATTTAGGGACGAGACCAGATCCTGCTCAAACTGGTTATCAACCTTGCAGAGGTCCTTTGATGACAATTAATTCCCAGACATGTGTCCTGGAAACGTATTCCTTCCGAGTAGGGCTACAGGGAGGAGGCCGTGTCAGGTCACACTGCTCATCAGGACAGAGGTACGCAGCAACACATGCGTCTGGACCCTCAGGGGGATCACGCTGTGTGATATGATGGATTCCAGTTCCAGTGCATTTTGGACGTGTCCACACATTCCAAGTTTTAGCTGCCTCATTAAAAATGCAGAATAAACTGATGCGTTTTTGTGTGTTGCTGTCAAAAATAAAAGAATAACATTCTCTTGCGCCATCGTATCTTGCCTCTGGTGATTCCACCTTTGCACCTCAAGACACAAGCCCATAATGACAAGCTCTAGTCCGGCACAATCTTTCCTTTTGACGCATACAAAAGGCCCCACATCTCCAGAACACTGGCTGAGGTACTCCTTCGTGAGCCTGAAGTTCTGGTCGGCGTTACCTGGTCGTAGTTGTCATGGCCGTGGAAGAAGGGTTCCTTCCTGAAGATCATACTGGCCAGCATGCAGCCCAAACTCCACATGTCCAGGCTGTAGTCGTACATCTGCAAATCAGAACCAACGTGGTTAGGACTCACGCGACCCTGTCCAATGAATTACCTTTCATTGGACAGTCTTTGCTGGATTCTAAAAAAAAAAAAAGTTTTTAATAGTGAGCGGTCGGTTGTAGGCTGGGATGGGATTTCCCCTTGTTACTATCTGCACTCCAATCTTTTCTTGGCTGCCTCTTATTATAAACTAAGATGGTTTCCTCAGGCACGAGACGCCATGGCCGACGCATGCCTCCATGACTTCTGTAGACTTGTTTTGGCCCCTGATTGAGTGTCAGCACCAGCACCCAGTGCAGCCCTGTGTCATCCTAGCAGGGTGAGGGTCCGTCTTAAAATAGGAGTGATGTGACTCTCCGTGACTGGTTCAAGCGACAAAACACCAGCGACCGGCCAACCATGGTTCATTAACACACTATAGGCAGATGTGAAGAGCTGGGGGCGATGAATCGTTTTTCAACGCAATTCGAATGCATGGTTTAGGCCGATTTTTTTTTTTTTAAAGAAAATAGATTATTGAAAAAATAGTAAAGTAAAATGCAAGAATTTTAGAGAGTAAATTGTCAACATGGCAGCATATGCTGAAAAAAGTGAGTGTGTAGAGTTTGCCTAAAGACTGTGGCAACTAAACATTATTATTCTTCAAATAAAATCCAACAAAAAATATGTATATTTGTCATTTATATATATATATATATATTTAAAAAAATAGATTAAAATCGATAATCGTGTTTGGTTTGAGGCCAAATCGCCCAGGTTAGGGTTCATTAACACACCAGCCACACGTGCTATGCTTCATTAACACACATTAAACACCTTTGTGAGACCTCAGAGTCCTACAGGCTGACCACCAGAGACCCGAGTGGGCCTTCAGAGTCCTACAGTGCAGGCCCAACACTGATTGATTGCCCCCCCCCTGCCCAGAAGAGCACCGATGAAAACCAGTCGGACTGGATGGGCCGCAGACATCTTCCAGGTGCAGCCCTAACGTCGTCCTAAAGGGACATGCCTCTTGTGTGACGCACACGGTGGAATTTTCCAGTGCGGCTGAGGTTTGCTTTAGAGCGTACTGTCATCGTGGAGCCTCACCTGGTAGTCTACGAGCAGCTCGGGTCCTTTGAAGTACCTGGACGCCACCCTGACGTTGTACTCCTGGTTGGGGTGGTAGAACTCGGCCAGGCCCCAGTCGATGAGGCGCAGCTGGGGAGGTCAACACGTCAGATTAGTGCATTTAGTCTAGAGAGTTGTTCCGTTATTGATACCAGTATCGGAAATTCCTCCGATACTGCCTAAAACGCAGTATCGGGTATCGACGAATACGCAATGTTCTGTTCACGTGACTCATTTACTACCCAGAGAACCTCACAAACACTACGGCGTTATGCTGCGCTCGTTAACGGTCGGAGGTGGAAAGTCCACTACTAGAACACAAATGTATATATTTTAAATAAATAAAAATCTGGTAGACAATAAGTGAAGCGACTATACATTGCCGTCATCGTAAGAGAACCCCTTAATCAGAGTAGTACCATTAGTAGTTACAATGCTCGATGCTGTATCGGTATATACTTGGGAAGGAATGGTATCGGAACATCTCTACTTTAGTAACAAAGTCGACCAGCCCATTTTTACCACAGGCGAAGAATAAAGACGTGGAGGAGAGCACAGGCCTACCTTTCTGTGTTCGTGGTCGATCATAACATTGTGTGGCTTCACATCTCTGTGCATGATGCCCATACTGTGGCAGTAATCCAGGGCCTGGGGGGTCAGAGAACAGGGACATGAGCGAACGCTGTCACGACTCCTCTTACGATGGTCTGGGATTAGGAATCACTCATGATAAAGAATCTCAACCAGAGAGAATCCCACGTTTACATTTAGCAGATGCTTTCATCCAAAGCGACATACATCCTGCCATCATAAACCAGGTCTAGTTTCTTACCTTCAGGATTTCGTACATGTAGAACCGTATGTCAAAGTCGGAAAGGGTTTGATACAATTGCTGGAAAATAAACCGTCACACGATGCAAGTTTTAATTGTTAAATAATTAAACAACACTTTTCCTTTTCAAAATGCTAAATTGATATAAGTTGACCAATATAAAAAGGCTGCTTTCATTCATACCTTAAAGTCTGTGTTGTTGACATGTTCAAAAACCAAAGCAGGAGTTCGGGACTAGGGAGGAAAAGACATACAGCTGAAATACCCATACAGTATGAGCTGATAACGTCCCCATGTGTCGCGTAAAGGGCCTTACCACAGGATCCTTAATGATATCTAACAGTGAGATGATGTTGGGACCACCCCGTAGGTTCTCCAGGATCTTGATTTCTCTCTTGATTTTCTTTTTCTTAACCGGCTAGGGAGAAAAGAGTGCGAGACACAGTATTTTTAACTCAATATTTGAAAGTGCTGAATGATGATAACCGTGTTCATGAGGAGACGTCCGTCCGTCTCCATACCTTTAGAATCTTCACCACTACTTTCTCGTTGTTCGTGATGTTAATGGCCTCAAACACTTCACTATATTTCCCTCTGCCCAGTTTTCTGACCAGCTGGTAGTCGTCCTGGTTTCTGGAAAGACGAAGAAGAAGGCGGGACTCAGTGTTGAACCGCACAACGGACCAATAAGGAACCACCAACGCCACCAGGAGAGCCACCTTACCCCCATTCCACCACGTGGGACTCATAATCCCAGTATTCCCGGGGTCTCTGTGTGTTTACGTCCGGGTAAACTCGGGAGCGGCTTGGAACAGGCCCAGACATATTCTATGAAGATCTTCTCTAAAGCTCCTGGAACACAAGGCGTCAACCAGGTCAGTCCAGACACATGCCTCTACACTCACACGGTCACAGGAACCTCCTCAGAGAGCCGTGAGGGGCCGTTTGGATGGAGATACGAGCGGGTCCGTACCTTGGAGTGGGCCTCCAGGATGAGGGGAGGATCAACAGTGGCTGCGATTCGTTAATCGTGAGAAATCTGAACGGGCGTATCGATAATAAAGGCCATTAGGGTCTGATTGTTACCGTTATTCAGGTAACGTGTTCTAGAAAACAGTACGCCTCATTTCTAAAACAAATGAACACAGTTAGCCAGTTACAAATAGTGTAATGATTCAAGTTATTGATGAAACAATCCTTAAGACAAGCATGTGTTATTCGTTTGAATATTGTAATGAAAAAAAGGCCCAACCTGAGAGTTAAAAGGTTCATCCAAGCACTCTAATCAGGGGGTACAGGAGTCAATACAGTCATCACTGGGGTCCCCCACAAAGCTCTGTTTCCTGGAACACAAACACAGGGGGTCCACGTCAATTAGGAACACCAGGTCGTTAACGTCCACCTCCAGATCGTATCTATAAGTCAACCTAGCCTTAATGAGAAGGTTATTGATACTATAGGCAAACCTAATAAACTAGACGATTTATTTGTTTTTGATAACTGTATAAACAACTAAGACCTCAGTAACAGTCTCAACAGAGGAGGCTTCCTCTAGCCCAACAATACTCGCTACCCAAACCCTACCTCCTAGACCAACACTACTCCCTACCTCCTACCCTAACCTTTCCATCCAACCCTAACACTACCTCCTACCCCAACCATAGCTCCTACCTTAACCCTTCCCTCTCCTCCACCCTACTCTCTCCCCCATGAGCCATCTCCCTACCTCCTACCCTAGCCCTACCTCCTATCCCAACACTACTCCCTACCTCCTATCCTAACCCTACCCTCTACCCCAAGACTACTCTCCCCCCTGAACTAAACCTACTCTCTACCCTAACCCTAGTCTCGAACGGCTACCCTCACCCTACCTTAACCATACTCTGTCCCTCCTTAACTAAACCTACTCTCTACCTCTTACCATACTCTCTTAATTCCTACCTTAACCCTTCTCTATAATGCCTACCCTAATCTCTCCCTCCTAAACTAACCCTACTCTCCTACAACTCCTACCCTCACCCTGCTCTCTCCGTCCTACCCTTTAGTACTCTAGTTCCTACCACGACCCTAATATCTGCCTCCTACACTTACCACCCTAACTCCTACCCCAAACCCACCGTCAAACCCCTAACCGTTTCCTCCACCCTAGCCCTTCTCTGTCTCATGTACCCTTACCGAGGCCTAACCCTAGCAGAGGCAGCCAGCGGGCTGGACAGCTGGCAACTGGGCGCTAACGAGAGCTGGTAGCCGGGCGCTAACGAGAGCTGGTAGCCGGGCGCTAACGAGCGCTAGTAGCCGGGCGCTAACGAGAGCTAGTAGCCGGGGAGCTAACGAGCTAGCCTAGCGCGCTAGCTGGGCAAAAGCCGGTTGAAAGCGACAGGGAGATTATGAGCTTAATTGTTGACACGTCGAGGACGTGTGGCGGATAGGAAAGACCGACCGGTTGTCTTAAAAAATAATAACGTTGTCCTTGGACGGCCACACGTCCGTCGTGGGACGTTTTGGGTTTTTTTTTTTAAACCACGAAGAATCCATGACACACAATGCAGAAAAACCGCCGCTAAGCTAGCAGGCTAAGAGTGACTAGCTGGTTAGCTCGCGAGGCTGACAACGCCTTCAGCAGCAGCCCGTTAACACCGGAGCCCCGCCGCCGCCGCAGAGCCGCAGAGCCCCGCCGCAGAACCCGCCGCCCCGCCGCCGCTTGAACCACGCGGCCGGGCGCACAGCATCCACGGGTGGATCACATTACAGAGGAAGATCATCGAGTCGAGTTAGGAGATGTGTTTTTTTTTTACCTCTCAACGTTGTGGGGATGTCAATATGGCGATGCTTGGGATCAAGAGCTTAGTGCAAAGACCACTTCCTGAGGAGGGCGCTGTGCCGCTCTTCTTCATGTGCGGTGGGACGGACGGACGGGCTGGCCCCCCCCCTGCTGCCACCAACAGGTCTATCGCGGGGAGGACTTCTCGGTCTGCAGGCCGATTTATTTTTATAACGTCCTAGAATGTCATCACCATCTCGAGAAAAAAAAAAAAAAGACGGGGAGGGGGGGGGGGGGGGGGGGGGTGGGAGAGTGCGGAGACAATTCAAACTTCCGCTTTTGACCTCGTCGTGGTTTTAATTATTCCATATATGCACATCAATGCACCAGTTTATTTCCTGCACAGGAGTCAGCTCAGACACTGACTGCGACATCCAACATGCCTATTAAAGTAGGATTCAGGTAGGCTGAAGCCTAGATGCTTTGAAAGGCGATACAACAGAATAACAGTGGTGACTTTATACATGTCTTAACTTAAAGTCTCCTCTTCTTCATAAGCAAGTCAAAATCAATCCTTTGTTTGGTTAATCTGAACCTATATTGTGTTTCAGTGTTTTCTTTGGGACAGCGATTGATGGCACTTGGGTTAGCGGCGCACTAGGATCCAGACAGAACAATGTGATATCTCTTAACCTATAGCACACACACACACACACACACACACACACACACACACACAGATCTGTCAGATGTCTCTTCAACCTACAGCACACACATACACACACACACACACACAAGCACACACACAGATCTGTCAGATGTCTCTTCAACCGACCGCATCTCCAACAGGAAGCTGGATGCCTAAAGCCCCTACAGCTCTCAGAATAGCCCTGCTTGAGGTCTGCTCTAATGTAGGCCTATACTGCTGTTGAGCTGTTGAATAGTTTGTCTATTTAGAACGTTACCAAAGACACCCCTGATACAACGCATGGTTTAAAACAAAGCAGGTCGGCTGTCTCAGGTGGAGGTCTGTCTCAGGTGGAGGTCTGTCTCAGGTGGAGGTCGGCCTCAGGTGGAGGTCTGCAGGTGGTGGTCTGTCTCAGGTGGTGGTCTGCCTCAGGTGGAGGTCTGCAGGTGGTGGTCTGTCTCAGGTGGAGGTCTGCAGGTGGAGGTCTGTCTCAGGTGGAGGTCTGTCTTAGGTGGAGGTCTGCAGGTGGAGGTCTGTCTCAGGTGGAGGTCTGTCTTAGGTGGAGGTCTGCAGGTGGAGGTCTGTCTCAGGTGGAGGTCTGCAGGTGGAGGTCTGTCTCAGGTGGAGGTCTGTCTTAGGTGGAGGTCTGCAGGTGGAGGTCTGTCTTAGGTGGAGGTCTGCAGGTGGAGGTCTGCCTCAGGTGGAGGTCTGCAGGTGGAGGTCTGTCTCAGGTGGAGGTCTGTCTCAGGTGGAGGTCTGCAGGTGGAGGTCTGCCTCAGGTGGAGGTCTGTCTCAGGTGGAGGTCTGTCTCAGGTGGAGGTCTGTCTCAGGTGGAGGTCTGTCTCAGGTGGAGGTCTGCAGGTGGAGGTCTGCAGGTGGTCTGCAGGGTACTGGAGGGTCTGCAGGGCTGTGAGACAGGATCACTGCAGGAGGTCCTGATGCAGCTAACACAACACAAACTAAAACTAAAACTGCTTCCATGCTCGTTAGATAATTAACAATTATTCGCAGAAGGTCCAGTGAGTAGTGGGGAATAGCCCCACTACACAAGGGAATAGCCCACAGTGAGTAGTGGGGGATAGCCCCACTATTCCCCACTACTCACAGTGAGTAGTGGGGGATAGCCCCACTATTCCCCACTACTCACAGTGAGTAGTGGGGAATAGCCCCACTATTCCCCACTACTCACTGAGCCTGACGTAAGTAATTGTTTTAGTATATACTACACGTGAACACTCAAAAAAAAAAAAAAATTATTAGTGGTTTATTTGTTTTTATTAGCGTGACGAGACGACCGTCACGCGCGATGAAAACAACAGCCCCGAGTTTGAGATCTCAATCATGGAATATTGCCCATCTCAACATCGTGAGATAGCGAACCAATCAAATTGCGCCATCTTAGGAGGTTCACATGTAGCATATACTAACACTGGAGAGTAGGTACTAGTCAGTGTATGATCATGATGATTAAGTGCAGCTCTGTGGGTTTTTCCCTCTAGTTCCCCTTAATGCTGGAGTCTTGCTGCTGGGCTGCACACCACAACCTAGAGAACGCTTTGAATCTCCCTCGGTGGCCAATCCATTGACACTTGAATATATTTTGCATTATAAAGGTGTTACTTTTGAATAATCACATTTGATACGAAGTGATTATATTATAACCCACTTGTGTTGAGGGAGTGGATTTGGTGCAGTTTGATCACGCTGCTATTTTGAAGTGGTTTAAACTTTAAGGGACTTCCAGCTGTTGACTCATAGGAAACAATCCAAAATAGTTTGTCTCAGTTGAGGTTATTATGAGCCTTGTAGTCATCAAACGCAATTTCACAAGAAATTAAGAAATCACTTTGCTTAATAAAAAACATGATTTTATTGTCTGAGTGTATAGCATGAATATGAATACATGAATACAAGTTATTGTAACAGGACATTTGTGTTGGCAATAATGTGATTTACTGGTCGGGTTTTATAGGTTTTGATGTTCCAAAAATCTGGAATCCATATTTTCATGTTTTACTGCTGATATGTCTCAAAAGGACAAAGACAGAAAAATAATTTAAAATGTACTCTCTATTTTTCTCGGGTAGAGAAAATTTTCCTCATGAATTATGAAATAAAAATAAATTACAAAAACAACACTATATGCTACAATACCAGGCAGGAATATAAAAACAAAAGACAATGCATACAATGGATGACCAATCAGAAAGCAGTATAAAGTGTAAATCTCTAATTTATGTGAGATTATGCTGAATTTCGTTTTATTTTCTTAATTCTTCCAGATTGCTGTACACATCGGCTTGCACTCCATGCAATTCCTGAAGAAGTGAGCAAAGGAAAAAAATATATTTGTATTACAACTATCGGACAAAATATATATAAAATCACTGAATGAATGCATTATAGAACAATAACATAACATGTGCTTCTCTTGTTCACCTGGTAAGGAGACTCAGGGACCTCCGCCATCTTTCTCTTTGCCAGTGAAGGTGCTTGCCTCGGTCTACCTGTGGTGAGTTCACGGAGACAAAGGGAGAAGTTACGATGGTGAGTCGAGTGACACCTCACCTCCTCTCCGGTCCCACGACGGCGTTGTCCTTTACCGTCATTGGAATCACGGCGGTCTCTTTTCCTCTGGTAGATGACAAAGCAGAGCAGGGAGACACAGATGAGGAGAGTCAGGGCGATATCACAGGAGAGGATCCACGTCACAGGGCCCACGTCTCTCTGGGGGCAGGAGCTACAGTCTGTGAACACACAAAACAACCAGCGCAGGACTTTAGCAGAGTGGACTTTTCTACACATGCAGCCCCTGGAACAGACACACGCCATTGTGTATCAAACAATAATTGCAGTAGGCCTAGTAGTAGTCATAGAAGTGTTTGTGTGTGTAAAACTACTCACCAATCAAGGAGTTAGCGTCACAAAGAGCTTTAGACATGTTTTTTAAGGGTGTAATTAGGAGACTTTGGAGTGTTTAGATCCCTGGTCGTCCCAGGAGATTTCTCTTGGAGCCCCTGGTGTGGGTCTGAAGAGTCAAGTTGGAATCCAGAGACAGTAGATGGACACTAGGAGGAGCCTAGTTTATATACCAGGCTCATACTGGGAGGAGCCTAGTTTAGGAGGGGCATATGGTGTGTTGCAGATAACTCGTACACCAGCCTTCTGAGTTGCACTCGTGACGTAATTTGCTGTCTTGTAGCACTTGTAGCGTTCCCGTTCGTCTTTGTGATTGTGTCATGTCATTGGCTAGTCATTTTTTTGTTAGCTACAAACCACCTCGAAAACAAACAACACAACTTTACATTGTATTGCACGCACAGCAAGCATAAATTGGTGAGCGGAATAAAATAGCAACGTAATCAAGTGTGTAAGAGCATTTAAAATCTACATTAAAACGACCAACGTGGTACAAATAATACGAAAACATACAAATAAGAAAATAAATATCTTTATTGGCGCAGTCATTTTAGTTGTTGAGTCGCCTCACTCGGTATACTCTGAGACAAAAAGGGGGCGTGCCTCCGTGAAATTACATCGATATATAACATTAATATAAAATATGATATATATAGCTGAAGGCATTGTTCTACAGGGTATATTTTTCATTCAATCTTATCCTTGAATTCAAATGTATTCAGATAGTTCCTACACATGAGTAATATTGATATTAATAATAATTATTTAGTTATATATAATTCCGGTGTGAAAATATGTTTAGGTTTATGTAAACGAGTTAATGCCAGAATAACCTCTTTCTGTTTTGGATCGGATTGGTTGCAATGCTTATTTCAGCGGTAAAGTGAGACAAACGAAACTCAATTGAAACTGAAAAATACACCCCCAAAAACAAAGCTAAGTGAAAACTAACATAGGAAGATGCATTCTCATTCGCTCAATGAAAGTTAACCGAAGCATTCTCATTAACTCAGAGTGCAGAATAAAATATCCAGAAAGCCAATAAATGTGATAAAAGGATCAATTCAATTTGAATTGATTGCCAGCTACAAAGTCTCACCAAGAGTTGCGAAGAAGGGGAGGAAGTGTACAAATTGGTGTTGTTTTATTCAGAATA
>NW_028180275.1:0-4089 GCF_964030765.1 Micromesistius poutassou | reverse complement strand
AAAAGAGGTAGCGAGAGAGAGGTAGAGAGAGGTAGAGAGAGAGATGTAGAGAGAGAGAGAGGTAGAGAGAGAGAGGTAGAGAGAGATGTAGAGAGAGAGAGAGAGAGAGAGGTAGAGAGAGATGTAGAGAGAGAGAGAGAGGTAGAGAGAGAGGTAGAGAGAGGTAGAGAGAGAGAGAGAGAGAGAGGTAGAGAGAGAGAGGTAGAGAGAGAGAGAGAGGTAGAGAGAGAGAGAAAGAGAGAGAGAGAGAGGTAGAGAAAGAGAGAGAGATGTAGAGAAAGAGGTAGCGAGAGAGAGGTAGAGAGAGGTAGAGAGAGAGATGTAGAGAGAGAGAGAGGTAGAGAGAGAGAGGTAGAGAGAGAGAGAGAGGTAGAGAGAGAGAGAGAGGTAGAGAGAGAGAGAGAGGTAGAGAGAGAGAGGTAGAGAGAGAGAGAGAGAGGTAGAGAGAGAGAGAGAGAGAGGTAGAGAGAGAGAGAGAAAGAGAGAGGTAGAGAGAGAGAGGTAGAGAGAGATGTAGAGAGAGAGAGAGAGAGAGAGAGAGAGAGAGGTAGAGAGAGAGAGAGGTAGAGAGAGAGAGAGAGAGAGGTAGAAAGAGAGATGTAGAGAGAGAGAGGTAGAGAGAGAGAGAGAGAGGTAAAGAGAGAGAGAGAGAGAGAGAGAGAGAGAGCATGACTGAACAACCTTAATCATCGTGATACGATCAATAACGACTTGCCGATCCAAATGGGACTCACATCTTTATTGGCTCTATCTGCGCGGACCAGCGTCCCGTTCAGACAGGGCTCCACGTAGTGGATCTCCTGGTTGTACTGGAAACACACACAATCTGTTTATGGTGACGGAGTGCACTGGAGCAGGCATGAGCTATCACGCTCGCTCTGTGTGTGCGGTTTTCTGTGTATGAGGATTATAGTTGGGGCCGCATGCACACACATGTACAGCACCTGCACAGACTGTGCTGGGGCATCCCTATCTTGATATTATGGAATAAGTTATAGTGTTGCTTGACAATCGCACATCTTAGCTATTGTGTGGGCATACACTGCACAAACATAATGTTCACCCTATATTTCACTCTCTCCCTCTGGACATGCACACACACACACAGACGCGCACACACACACACAAACCCACACGCACAAACACACAGACGCACATGCATGCATGCACAACACACACACACACACACACACACACACACACACACACACACACGGGACGTACGGCGATGATGTTGAAGAAGTCGTCGTCCCCCAGCGTGTCCAGGACGGAGGAGACGGTCTGCCGGGCGATGGTCAGCCTCAGGCCCTTCATGCTGCCGCTGACGTCCAGCAGGATCACCACGTCTTTGGGGGAGGTGGCCGCCTGGATGTACCTGGCAGGGCCCAGCGTCGGTTAGCATCTGTTAGCATCTGTTAGCATCTGTTAGCATCTGTTAGAGTCTGTTAGCATCTGTTAGCATCCGTTAGCACCTGTTAGCATCTGTTAGCATCCGTTAGCATACGTTAGCACCTGTTAGCATCTGTTAGAGTCTGTTAGCATCTGTTGGCATCTGTTAGAGTCTGTTAGCATCTGTTGGCATCTGTTAGAGTCTGTTAGCATCTGTTGGCATCTGTTAGAGTCTGTTAGCATCTGTTGGCATCTGTTAGAGTCTGTTAGCACCTGTTAGCATCTGTTAGCATCCGTTAGCACCTGTTAGCATCTGTTAGCATCTGTTAGAGTCTGTTAGCATCTGTTGGCATCTGTTAGCATCTGTTAGAGTCTGTTAGCATCTGTTAGAGTCTGTTAGCATCTGTTAGCATCCGTTAGCATACGTTAGCACCTGTTAGCATCTGTTGGCATCTGTCGGCATCTTTTAGCATCTGTTAGCATATTTGAGCATATGATAGCCTCTGTTAGCTTCTGTTAGCACGGAGTACAGCATGGATGACTAGAAGGGGATTATAATCACACCTGTGGACATTTGTCTTCGGCTTCGCAGGTTGTTTAAACCAAAGTTAATTACGCGATTAATCAAAGTTAATCCCAATCAATGCAATAAATATAATACAATGCGATAATGAATAGCACAACATGCACAGTAAGGACTACGATAGGATGAGGTCTGAAGCTTCCCCTACCATTTCCTATTCCTGCAGTCAAAGCCGATCACGCCATGCTCATCCGGATGCCATTTCACCCCTGGAACGTCAAAACCGTCCGGTCAATTCAACAACCCCGTCCATGTATACAAAGTCTTCCAATGCAGACGAGGAAAGAGGCTGTTTTGTTTTAAACATGTGAATGTATCCTTGTCATGTGTCCTCCGAAGCCATTGCTGTTTCATTGTTTCACTGTCAAGCGTCGCAGCCTCCTCGTCTCAATGCTCACAGTGACCGTTAGTGGATCTCAGTTTATCGCACTGCAACTGAGAGAGGAACGGTCTCTCAACTGAGATGTTGTCTAGCTGACATAAGAACTGTTCTATATCCTAAGGCCCATGGCCTGGTACACACACACACACACACACACACACACACACACACACACACACACACACACACACACACACACACACACACACACATGTATGTGTGTGTGTGTGTGTGTCTACTGCAGCACTGAGTGGGCCCTCCCACAGTCTCATATCTTTTCAGGCTCTAATAGCTTTGGACTGCGTTTCAATATGGCCACAGACATACACTGGCAAATTCAGATTAATTTGCTGCTGTATAAATGCATCCTCACTGATGGTCTGTAAAATTACAACATTAGTCAAATCACCTCTTTAGTTCCTATTTCATTTGCAACCATTTTTATTTGCACTGATGGCTCCCTTGAGACACACACACACACACACACACACTCACACACACACACACACATATGTGCACTCTCTCAAGCACACACGCAAGCGTACGCATGATGGCAAACACACACAAGCACACACAAGCAAACACATGCACACACACAAACACATTCCCACCAGACACACCCCACACACTCATTCCCTCTCTCGCTCTCTCTCTCTCTTTCATCTTATCCTCTCTTTACCAAACACACACACACAAACACACAAACACACACACACACACACAAACACACAGCACAAATGGAAAACTAAATGAATCAGCCCAATGGTAGGGCAGCATTTACCAGGATACTGTCTGAAGAAGCCCTTGGCGCTCCCAAAGTACTGCCAGATGAGGGATGGATCCCTCTCAAAGTTCTCCACAAACACCTTGTTCAGGGCCTCCGACCAGTATACCCCATTCACTATGTCAGGGTCTGAGGGGAGAGAGAGAGAGGGAGGGGGAGAGGGAGGGAGGGAGGGAGAGAGGGGAGGGAGAGAGGAAGAGAGAGAGGGAGGGAGAGAGGGGAGGGAGAGAGGGGAGGGAGAGAGGAAGAGAGAGAGGGAGAGAGAGAGAGAGGGAGAGAGAGAGGGGAAGGAGAGATAAAGGGAGAGAGAGGGAGAGGGAGAGAGAGAGGGGGAGAGGGAGAGAGGGAGGGGGAGAGGGGAGGGAGATAGAGGGAGAGAGAGAGGGAGAGAGAGAGAGAGGAAGAGAGAGAGGGGAGGGAGAGATAAAGGGAGAGAGAGAGGGGAGGGAGATAGAGGGAGAGAGAGAGGGAGAGAGGGAGAGGGAGAGAGAGAGGGGAGAGACACAGAGAAAGCGGGAGAGAGAGAGAGAGAGGTGGAGTGGTGGTTGGGGTTAGTGAAAGGTGGTGATGAAGATGATGATGAGGTACATTATATGATTATCATGGACATAATCCAGGGCACCACGGTCGCAAAAACAGTTGACCTTTGACCTGTATTGACCGTCCCTGAGGGAAGGGGACACAAAGGCCGTGACTAAATCATCCTCAGGCCTCCTCTCCTCCCCGACGTGCCCGTGGCCCGGCCTTTGTCCCGGGAACAGAGGGGAGGCGGGGGGGCTATTACCGGAGGACAAAAAGAGGGGAAGTCGCTGGCGCTGAGGAACAAGGAGGAGACTGAACAGCTTTTCTGATTCTACACTCCCTCCGTCACAGCAGCCCTCCTGTACTGGCGTTTTCCTTTTCTGTTTCTCTCTCTCTGTCTCTCCTTCTCTCTCTTATCTCCCTCTCTCT
>NW_028180276.1:0-12500 GCF_964030765.1 Micromesistius poutassou | reverse complement strand
TCCCTCCCCACGCCCTTCTGCCACTCACACACACACACACTCGCTCACACACACACACACACACACACACACACACACACACACACACACACGCGCGCGTCTTCACAGCTATTCTCAGGACATACTGGGAATCCCTCTGCCCCCCGGACCCCCTCTGCCTGCCCTCACTGTTTTCTCCCCCTCAGCAAAAGCCCTATGGTGTGTGCGTGTGTGTGTGGTGTTTGGTGTATTTGCAGACTGACCAAGTGACATGTTTCCAGTTCCACAAAGGCACACCGTCGTACAACCTAAGAACATTGACTTTGGGATGTAGCTCGGGACTGAAAGGGGGGGGGAGAGATGGGTCTGATCCAATACGGTTTAGTATTGTTTAAGTGGACCCTTCTTCTGCTACTACTGCTGCTGCTACTGCAAGTGTTACTTACGCATGAGTGTCTCCCTCCAAGCACCTGCATACAGACAGAGAGAGAGACACACACACACACACACACGCACAAACACACAACACCGGGTCATAAATCCACAGGAGAAACCGGTCAAATCTTGCCAGGTTTGGAGAAGGGTTCTATGTTTGGATGGCTGGATGGTGAATCATTGACGAAGTAGGCATTCACTCACTATGTCAAACACCCAAATGTTAGCGGGCAGGGAGTACTCAGGGAGCCTGGGTAGGAATAAAGGTAAAGGAAAATCAACTAATCAGAGCTCTCATTTTCCATCAATACATCCCTTTCTCTCAGGACGGCCCATTCCTTCTCTATGTCCTATGTAGAACTAACACGGTAGATGACGATTTACATCTGAATAACCGGGCTGCCAGGTCTTCGCTCTTTCGCCAAAAACACGGACGCCCCCTTCTCCTTTTCTGACTGCAGGTTAACAGAAGTCAGAAAGTGACTTAAATAAAACATTAAAAGGAAATGTAACTTGTATAACTTGAAAAAAACGATTCTTCCCAGTCATATTGTGCATATCTACTCCACCAAGAATGCTCAATTAATCATAAAAGTCTGAATGTGATTACGTCTTAAGGTTCCACCAATGAATTATAGCACAGTTAGGGGGCACTACTAATTGCCCTAGAATCCTGTTTAATCAGGGGGAAAAAACAGCACATTGCAAAATCTAGATACACAATGAATTCAGTTTCATGTTGTCTTTAACGTTCCCTTTCTAAATCAGTTCCGAAACCCTGAACACAGAAGATTATTTATAGCCTGACCAAAGCACTTTGCGGAGTGTGGCAATCCTACTTCAATACCTAGTAACGGATCCATTTCATTCGTACGCCGGTACCACATGTGCTTTGTGTTTAAATTTGAATAGAGAAACACCAAAAGCATAGAGGGGAGGGGCCACATAGTGTATGAGGGGACTTCAAAAGCTAACAAACAAGAACGATGACCGAGACAGTATAAGATAGAGCTGAGAGGATATTTACTATAGACTGTTTTGCACATATAGCTAGATGTTGGATGCCCTCCTGGCCCATAACATTCAAACAAAGAAGACAAAAAGCTATCAAAAGGCCTTGCAGATTGTTCTTTGATAAGATACCAGAAGGATGTAATTGATTGCTTGATTGCTTGGTTGTTGATTGGTGATAAACTGTATAATGAAGAGCGGTGTACAAATATAACGAGAAATAGATGACGTTTTAAAATGCATTATGGTGAATTTTACAATAATATGAGGACAAAATGTCTTGTATCATTACTACAGGATGGTGTAAACCCACTTGTGCATCTCTGCTTGCAAGAATAATGTAAATACTGTTTGCTAATGAGTGTCTGTAGTGTTACTCTCCTCATTTATCAAGCAGGGCAAAGAGAACTAAGTATGGGTCGCAGTGTCAATCAGATCCCCTTTAGTAAACCATTGTGAATGCATCCTACAAAAGTTTATCATGCATGTGTCGTAATATAGCCTACATCTTACCAAAGCATTTATGCATCCTTCAGCATTTTGCACACATTGACCTTCAATCATTTTGGCACAGAGGGAAATATTTATAGATGAGGCCTGTTGTGGGTAAGTTCATTCACCACCAACGTCACCGTCCTGCTCACTGAGAACCTCTCAGTATCAAGGTTTCTCCTGCTGCCAGTGCCTTTTGTTACATGCACCCGTGTGTGTTTGAGTGTCTGTGTGTAAGTCCACTGTATGGTCAAAGGTTGGCATAGTTGGGATTTGTACTATTTGCATTACCCCATATGATACCTTTCCTTCAGCTTGCCATTCATTTTGTGTGTGTGTGTGTATGTGTGTGTGTGTGTGTGTGTAATTTATTTCATGGTCGTCTCCTTGGCATGGTTGTATGTCAGGGATGTGAATATGTTATGCTTTAATGGTGATTTATTTTTGTTTTACTTGAAGTTAGTGTGTATGAAAGCATAAGTAAAGCTGTACAGGAAATGTGAATTAATAAAAAATAAGTTAATCCCTTTACTGAAATGTATCCTTCATTATGTTTGAGTAACCACCATCTGATGATCTACCTTTTTCAAGAAGTGGTCATGTTTTCCCAAGACAAGAAGCACCTGTTATCTGTTCAAGATATGCATGCAGTTCAGATATGTGTTTATGAGTCAGAAATATAACATTGGAGACAACAATATTTGCGCATGTCACTACAAGCTACAGAGTGTAGGATTGAGCACCACGTCAAACTGGTAATACTTGCTTCTCATATAATGAAACGTATGTACTGTAACCTACCACCAGAGGACAGTCTCTTTCTATGCTATACGCTGCTCAAAAGATCCAATTGATCAAAAGCGCACATCTTATTTATTGCTTCTTTTTTTTTTTCCAGTGGCGTCAGTCAGGTTCAAGTCATTGAACCCAAGATAGACAGCTTTGACTACTTAATTGCAAATAGATTTAAAGCAACCAAACGACACCTAATTATTTTTGGCTAATTCATATTTATTTTCATGGAACCCCAAATCGTTGCTTAATTCAATAAAGCAACAGGTGTCAATGTTTGTCAATGGGCCAGAAACCAATACAGCCACCTTGAAAAGGGCTATAGGAAGCTTTGCGGTCTCATCTCTTGTTCTGGCAGGTACACTCGGTTCTTTAAACTGTGCCTAATCTTCGAACTGGGACCTCGGTGGGTTTTAAGAGGAAAGAGCCATAAGCAGATCAATTTAAAGAGTGCCGTCATCACAGCTCTCGCTGCACATCGCCATCCAAGAATTAAAAGACACTGCCAAGATGGTCTTAATTGCTGGCTGCTACCCAGAGGTCAGTCTGGAACTGTGTCAGAAAGGTTATTTACGGCAGTAAATATAGACAGAGCCCTCTTCTCACCTCTGAGAAAGAGCTAACATTAGTATCATCCACAGGCCGGGCAACATATCACAATCTGAATTTTACATGCACCCTCTTGCCCTCGCTCCCTCCCAAACCTCATGCCTCCTGCCCTGTCTCACTTTGCCCGTCCTCTGCCCTGCCCTTTACTATATCTAGAGCTGCATGTCTCTCCATGGCCTCTCCAGTTTCAGACCATGCTTAAATTTGCCACCAAAGGTTAGCAGAGTTATATTTGCAAGTCTAAATTAATGCAGCAGTGTAATTAATTGTGTGCTCCATATGTACATGTTTTGTGCTGCATGGCCTCAAAGAAATATCATGCATTTTTTATATTGGCCTATATATATATTTCTTTGTTACACTCTTATCTTCCAAATATATTTATTCCAACGGCTTCCCATTGGCTCTGCTCGTAGCCAGGGAACCCGTTGCCTATTGCTCACCAGAGAACAGATCTCCAGTTGAACACTGGGGGACACCCTTTTGCCTTTGAGCCAAGATGCATCTCCTATAAGCCACGCCCTAGCTCCATCCCCCTGCCTGCACGATGACGATACAACGCTGAAACACTGTGAAGAAGACGCCCTAAGCAACAACACAGAATTGCGCAGAATAAGAAACTCCCGACCCACAGAAGAAGACGGATTACACACTGACCGCTTTATTGCACACCGTGCAGGTGAAGGTTTTTTTTCCTCGACCACTTCCCTTGTTATTTGTAGATTTTATTTTATTTTTTCAACCATGGGGAATTGCCTCCTCGCTCGCAGCTCGTGAGCTAGCCTGTGTCGGGCTAGCTAGCCGATCCTCAAGACAAGCGAAGCAGTCCCAGCTGTCCGGAAACTGGACTCACTCTGTGGGGGGTTATCCGGAGCGCAGCTAACCACTGGTAGCACCGCTTGCTTGCTGTGCTAAAGAGAAAGACCCGTCCCGGCGCACCAGGAATACTCACGGGGATGGTTCTCTGGAACGAAGCTCTCCAACGACAGAGAAAGGCGAGGGGTACACGGGTTAGACCACCGGGCGGGGATTTGTGGACTGGATGTGCTTTTAGCGGAGGGGAATCGGCGCGTTTGGACGAGTGTGTGTGTGTTGCATGTGCGAGCTAGCTCGGTCCGTCTACCACATCGACCCCCACACACCAACTTTTTTGAAACCTCCACCAAACCTACCGTCGGCGTGGTTTCGTGTGTGGAGCCAGCTAAATATACAGTTTGTGCTTTTATAAATAGGGAGGAAAGGAAAATAAGCTACTGTGAATGTATCCAGTGTTGGAGAGAAGCGTATAAATGCTGCACAATAAGTTAGCGCACCAAGCCATTGTCTTTTCTACGTTAGTGCTGGGATCTTTTTATGTTTCCAAATCGGATGCTGGCATCTATTCTCAATCGCAATCATGATGATAATAAGCAGAAAACCAGAGGGCCCAATAGCAACAGGTAATAATTACAGTCTCTACTAATGTTGTTCTGTTTTCGTCTCTTGCTTGTCTGCTATACTTATACCAAATGTGTTTACTCGGGAATTGCTGTAATATCTACTAACAAAGGCTGATGTTAGTACTGATGGTCCCTTTAATCGTGCACACATTTGGGCGCTGGAGAAAGCAACGCGTGTTGTCTCTGTTGTGGATGATCTCATGGTGAGAGTCCCACTCACAGAGGGAACATCATGTCACTGCGTGTCACGTCCATGCTTTGATGCCTGCTGTAACCAAGTTGTCATTTTGTTTGTAATTCAATGTCAACAACAATACTCGGTGTAAGTAACGTTAGAAACCACGCTGCAGAAAGACCGTTTACAGCCGCTTTGGTTTGTGAGCCTTTTTGTTTTCCCGAATCGATCGCTCTACAGGGTGATATGCTTTATTTAGTTAGTGTGTTTGTTATAGTACAATTCCGACCGGTTTCGTTGCTGTACATGTAACGTTATTGGTTATGCATTTTACTTTGGTTGGTGTTGAGTGGCTGGTATATTTTCTGTTTAGGGTTCATAAATACAACCGTAAAATATTTTCTCTTTGATCTTTTTTTGGAAAAAAATTAAAATCAAATAGCGAATAAGAACATATAGGTACTTCATTCACCCACGATTGGAAAGTACCCCTGGACACTGTAACGACAGCTCTAATGATAAGGACAGCACACTCTTTGTGCGAAAACCTCCTCCCCTCTGTACGTATGACATACGCTGTATGTTTGCTTGCAGAACGGCTGAGCCTTTTCCCATGAAGTTGTATACGGCATGCCCCAAGACACTATGATTAGGAAACGGCAGCTACGTCAGCTAGACATTTGTTTGCCTTTTAGACTCAGACAGTATTTTTTCCTGTACTCTTATTTGCATGCTTGAGTGGGAAGAGGTGTGAAAAGTGCTGAGACACTGAACGATATATGAGTGTCTAGCGGGACCTGTGCTTTCTGCATAATGTGTTTCAAGCCTTAATGCCTCTGTTTGCTAAGGTGTGCAGCAGGTCTAATGCCACTGTATCCAGGCAGCAGGTTTAATCTCCCCGGGAGCTTGTCAATTTCCTGGCATGCACTGGGGACATGGCCTCAGATGCTTCTTTGCTCGGTTACAGCACTCTCTAGGGCTGGACAGGGCTATCTCTAAACCTATTGTTTTTGTGAGGCATCGGCCAAACCAGACCTGCCAAAAAAAAAAAGCTCTATATGCTTTCAGATGTGCTTGTTTTGGGGGGGGCTCTTTCTATAAACTCTCACTGGCGAGAAGAACCAACTGTCACAAAGTAAAATAATAGCTGAACTTAGCAGCTGGCCGGCAGGCCGTGTCATCCGAGTAACTTGGCTCCTGCCCGCTGAGTTCTCTTTCACCTATGTATTCTGTGTCGTCGTGCGCTGCCGCACCCGCCGGCCGCTCACCACCACATCATTGTGTAACGACGCGCACACGCAGCCCACATACTGCCTCCTATTTCGGAACACACCTGTGTGTCCACCGCACGACTTGGCCTGAATGGACAGATGGGCAGACGGAAAGATGCTGTCGTCACGGGGGCATCTGTTGCGTCCATTAGGCCAATAATACCACTTGCAGCGCTAGCGCTCTGGAACCTTAAGCCCCTGTCTAAGCTGGTCTTGTCTGTGTGCAGAGCATTAGGTACCGTGGAAATTGAGTTAGCCGGCGTTGGCCCTTGCTGGGCAAGAAGGCATTTGTCCTCGCGTCATTGTGTCCAAAGGTAGCCCTGTTCTGCATACACGCAAAGGTATAGAAATGTTGCGCTGCTGATGTTGGCTCTTTATGGTGTCGGGGGTTAACTCGAGTGTGTACTTTCTTTGGTCATCGACGAGCCATTGCAATCCACAGGGTAGAGTGATGAAATAATCTATACCGCCCATTGACCGGTTTGCAGAGACTCCACGTGGAGGGCTGCCTCTCTACGGAGAGCCACTGTGTAACGTGTGCATGTTGTTGTTGTTGTTTCTGACTTATCTGACCTCTTTGCCCTTTCTCGTCTCCCTTCAGCGCGTCACGCCGACGGCCTGTATGACTCCTACATGAGAACCGATCACATCCTGAAAGAAGAAACCGATACAAACAGCCCCTCGGGGCTACCCCCCATGTCCAAACACACGGTGAGTGCACATCAGCCCTCGCGCCTCACGTCCTGCACTGTAAGACGCGCTGTCCCTAGACATCCTGTTCCTGATCAGTTTCAGGGCCTCTCTCCAATTATTGACAATTGGAATCAGTCACACCAGCTGCATTCTGCCTGTGGCATACTATTAAAACTTTAAACAAACTGACTCACTGGTCTTATCTATGGGAATATGGGTAGCCCAGTGGTTGTTAAAGATGATTTATTTAACAACATAGAACTAACTGTCATGCATATTATCAGATTCACACATACTTTGTGGCCAGCAACCAAAGAATATGAGTGCTTTGAAGGCCGGTATGTCAAGAATGGATTCGCACATATTTCTTTGGCCACAAATTGCTCAATGAGTTACACGTGTGTGTGTGTGAGGTATACAACCTCACACACCGCTTTTTTGAGCTTGAAGATCTGACCGACAAAACCAATAAATATTTGTTGATCATCATACATTGTCTCCTGTCCCCTCCAATGTGATCTGCGCACACAATGTGTGTTGAGGCCTACTGTTAGTAGCACTGTCTAGTCGCATGTCTTTTCTTAAGCTTTTCATTCGCTTTCTCCGGTTCGTGCAGTAAATAACCAGCAACATTATGAATCGCTGGTTCACTAGCAATACCTCCATCCCGTTGAAGTGTGGCTTAATCTCGCAGTGCAAAAAAAAAATAATCGTACATTTTTAAACCCAGCTCATCGATGTAAGACAATTAAAACTTATCGTGTATGTAACGGCAATCATTGATTGGTTTGTCCGTCCCATTTCTAATCGCCGTGAGTGGGGATTAGGGAGTGAAATGGATTGGACTGCCCCACTTTTGACGCCAAACGACAACAAAGGTCCATTACAACCACTGGCCGGCTTTTAAATGTTCGCTCGATCGATGCCAAACACAACAGCGCGACCGTCCCCGGGCGTGTTTTGGGAACACGAGTTCCTGCGTGTTTACGCGACACCAAGGCGATGGGTCTCTGCTCCACCTGCCATCTGCCGCACCCGGAAGAGCTCAGCGCTCCGGTTTACCTGATATTGCTTTCCCTCCCTCCTTCGCCTCCCTCCCTCCCTCCCTCTCGCCCTTCGGCTCTCGCCCTACTAGGTTATGCAGTATTGGGTTATGCTGATATTTTCATAATATTTGGTTACAGCTGAACCCAAGCCCTCATCTAGGATTCAGAGCTGTGGTTAGCGCACCGGGGCCATTAGCTATAGTGGATATCGGCCTGAGGCTCAATCAATAACCCCTAAATCGATAGTGCTTGTGTTGCTAAATGCGGCTTGTGCGTGCAGCGGCACGTGACCCGGGAGGGCGGGCGGGGGGCGGTGCAGGGGTCTGCGCGGTCGAGGGGAAAGGAGAGTATGTCGAGACGAGTATGAGAGAATGTATGGAAACCTGTCCTGCATGCCTCGTCTATTTGCAGGAGCCTTCCCGTAACGCGGACACTAAACCAAGTACACGCGCATGCGCGCACACACATGCATGTATACGCGTGTGCTCACACACGTACAAGCACCCGAAAGGTCCCCTTGTTATGTTGTCTTTTTTTTCCTTTGACACCGGGCTCCACGGCCGCTGTTTATGGCAGGTCAGATTCAGACCCCCTATATGTTCCATCAGCCAGAGCAGGTTTTTCCGACAAGACCGACATGAGGAATAGGAGAGCCGTAGTGGCTCGGGTTTTCTACCCCAAGCCGGACGGTTCTGCGTTTGATTCCCAGTTTACATGTAGTAGGTGTCCTTGAGCCCGAAATCCCTTACCCCCCCCGTCTGCTCCTTAATCCCCTTTTATCTGAAATCACATTTTAAATCTTCTATCTTCTAAAAGCAGCGGCTAAAGTACCAAATAGCATAGGCTTCCCCCTCTATAGACCTCTGCTATGCGACTGCTGCTGGAGAGCCCTATAGGACGGCCTCAGGTCTTGCACCGGCCTGGCTTGTTTTACATCTAAATCCAAGGGCTATTATTTCCCTTCTACTCCATAATCATGTGGGGGATTCTTTCCGCTGCACCGATAATGTCAGAGGGCAGGAGGCGCGAGTGGGAAGGGATACTTTTGGGTGGCGGAAACGGAGCTCTATACTGGCAAGTATAGAGTGCGGAAGAGTTTACGTCTTAATTCCCAGGCTAAAGGAGACCCCTCTCGATTTACAGGGGTTCAGAAGTGGCGGTGGGCACGGCCTGGAGTACATCACAGGTCATTGCCAATACACATTAGAGGAGTATAAATACATTACCCAGCCTTTCATGACCGGAACGGTTGAGTACTGAGTATAAAAAAAAAACGGGAACAAAGATGTGTGTGTGTGTGTGTGTGTGTGTGTGTGTGTGTTGTGCTCTTGCGGTGGGGTGGGGGGGTCATGAGTCAGCCTCCTTGACTCGACAGGATGTAGATCCTGTTCCACTGGTTCATTGACGCTGAGCATTCCGCTTCACATCCAGCTGTTCCCTTGCGTTGTTTTAATCTCTAAACTTCACAGTCCCACTCATTAGTCGGACCGTCTAGTCGGCTAATGCACCTCAAACACTTCAGCCATGAGGGACGCCGGACTGCGTCTTGGCTGCCGATTTATTAACACATGACTAATTCTACCGTGTGCTAACGTCACCTGCAGCCCGTAACGTCTGAATTGTGGACGCCTCCGAGGCACCACTTTATGATCGTCAGCGACTCGGTGGTTTCTACGGAGACGCGAAATTAGACGCACAACGGGAATTCCGCTCGCAGCGCGGAGGTGTGCCCTGCTGCTCTGGACGCAGAGAGCGCTTTGTGGGGGAGGGAAGCGTTTAACTCGGGGGGTGACACGACATAACTCGGTTGTGACTCGGTCGTTGTCTGCGGCCGGGCTTCTAAGACACGGCATACTTCTAAGCATAGTTCTTTCCAGTCTGCTGTGTATTTATATAGGATATAAATCCAGTGCTGTTTACCCCCCCCCCAAAAAAAAAGTCCCTAGGAGGACTTTTCCAGCAGCAATCCGTGAGTCTTTTGTCCGAAGTTCAAAGCCCGAGTGGTTGCCACAAGGCAAACAGACCCACACACACGCACACGCACACACACACACATATATATAGTCCACATCCTGGGGCTCCGTTGAATGCATTTGCGTGAACACAAAGGACACCACGTCAGCCACACAATTAACTACAATAGTACCACCTAGTCTAGTCTTCTATAGAGTGGTACAGGCACCTGTGTTCACCCGCTTCTGGCTTTGTGTTTTTTCCCACGCCTTGTTCGTCGCTCTCCCACTGACCCCCTCTCTCTCTTTTCTTTCTCTCAGGGGGTCAGCACCAAGGACCACATGAGGGAACAGGTGGCGATACGGGGCAGTCAGTTCAAGGTCAAGTACCTGTGCGAGGACTCCGCGTACAACCGCAAGGTCAACTGCATCACCACGGCGACGACGGCGACCCCGCTGAGCAATGGCACCGCGGTCCACGTGTCCACGAAGCCCGCGGCGGTGTCGGGCCTGTCCAAGGAGCGCAGCGTGGACAGGTACGCGTGTGCACGCAGTCACACACACACACTTTAGTCATCCCTTTTAGCGCTGCACTCCATTAACTTCAAGCTGCTACCGCTGAGGATCTTTACTTGTCTTTGTGAGGCCCACGTTCTGATCTGTGTGTGTGTGTGTGTGTGTGTGTGTGTGTGTGTGTGTGTGTGTGTGTGTGTGTGTGTGTGTGTGTGTGTGTGTGTGTGTGTGTGTGTGTGTGTGTGTGTGTGTGTGTGTGTGTGTGTGTGTGTGTGTGTGTGTGTGTGTGTGGATCACAGCACGGGGTCCAGTAAGGGCTCCAGTGATTCGGCGGGCCTCCACGGCTCAGGCACTGTGGGCACGGGCGGAGGCGGCAGCGGCAGCAAGCTGTGCGGACCCCTCAGCTCGGAGCAGGCGCTCAGGCAGTACCGCAACCAGCTGACCAGCCTGGAGCAGACGGAGATCCACACCTACCCGGAGATCTACTTCCTGGGGCCCAACGCCAAGAAGAGGCAGGCAGTGGTCGGGGGCAGCAACAACTCGGGCTACGACGACGACCAGGGGGGCTACATCCACGTCCCCCACGACCATCTGGCCTACCGCTACGAGTTCCTCAAGGTCTGACTCACACTGCGCACTCACTGTGTGTGTGTGTGTGTGTGTGTGCGTGTACACACGCGCGCGCGCTCGCGTCACGCTCTGTGTCAACTAGCAGACGTCAAACCGACGAAACGTAAAAATAAACCAAACCAATTCCCCCACCACCCCCCCCCCCCCCCCACTCCAGGTGATCGGCAAGGGCAGCTTCGGCCAGGTGGCCAAGGTGTACGACCACAAGCTGCAGCAGCACCTGGCGCTGAAGATGGTGCGCAACGAGAAGCGCTTCCACCGGCAGGCGCAGGAGGAGATCCGCATCCTGGAGCACCTGCGCAAGCAGGACCGCAACGGCACCATGAACGTGGTGCACATGCTGGAGAACTTCACCTTCCGCAACCACATCTGCATGACCTTTGAGCTGCTCAGCATGAACCTGTACGAGCTGATCAAGCGCAACAAGTTCCAGGGCTTCAGCCTGCCGCTGGTGCGCAAGTTCGCCCACTCCATCCTGCAGTGCCTGGACGCGCTCAACCGCCACCGCATCATCCACTGCGACCTCAAGCCCGAGAACATCCTGCTGAAGCAGCAGGGCCGCAGCGGCATCAAGGTGAGACGCGGGACGGTGGAACGGCGAACGCCCCCCCCCCCCGCGCCCAGTCGGTCTGCGAGGTGTCGCCGCAAACGTGGCACGCTTGCAGACCGACGGTCGTTCTCTCTCTCTCTCTCTCTCTCTCATCTTCTCTCTCTCTCTCTCTCTCTCTCTCTCTCATCTCTCTCTCTCTCTCTCTCTTCTCACTCTCTCTCTCACTCTCTCTCTCTCTCTCTCTCTCTCTCTCTCTCATCTCTCTCTCTCTCTCTCATATTTATATATATATATAACCCACACGCACGCCCTGACACGCGTTCCCCCTTTCCCCCTGCGGCTCTCCCCCTCCCCTCCCCTCCCCAGGTGATCGACTTTGGCTCCAGCTGCTTCGAGCACCAGCGGGTCTACACGTACATCCAGTCGCGCTTCTACCGGGCGCCGGAGGTGATCCTGGGCTCGCGCTACGGCCTGCCCATCGACATGTGAGCTTCGGCTGCATCCTGGCGGAGCTGCTGACGGGCTACCCGCTGTTCCCCGGCGAGGACGAGGGCGACCAGCTGGCGTGCGTCATGGAGCTGCTGGCATGGCCGCCGCCGAAGGTGCTGGAGCAGGCCAAGCGCGCAAGAACTTCATCAACTCCAAGGGGCACCCGCGCTACTGCGGCGCCACCGCGCTGCCCACACGGCGCCACGGTGCTGACGGGCTCGCGCTCGCGCCGCGGCAAGATGCGCGGGCCGCCGGGCAGCAAGGAGTGGAGCGCGGCGCTCAAGGGCTGCGAGGACCCCACCTTCACGGACTTCATCAAGAAGTGCCTGGACTGGGACGCGCCACGCGCCTCACCCCCAGCCAGGCGCTGCGGCACCCGTGGCTGTACCGCCGGCTGCCCAAGCCGGTGCCCGGCGGGGTGCCC
>NW_028180277.1:0-21078 GCF_964030765.1 Micromesistius poutassou | reverse complement strand
AAATCACCATGGCAAACAGACTCCAGCCTCCATCCCAAAACATCAGAATGAGGGAAGAGAAAGTGGTGGGGAAGAGAGAGAGAGAGGGAGAGAGATAGAGAGAGACACACAGAGTGAATGAGAGCATTACTACTATATATATATACATATATATACACATATATATACATATATATATATGCGTATCTCTTCTTCTAGGAATGAGTTCTGACAAACGGGGAAACCATGTGCCGGTAACCATGGTAACCACGTTGACTCAGTGATATACTGACCACTTATTTAAGTGATTAATGTAACTGTACATTAATCACTGAATATAGCATTAACATTAACTGAATATAGCATTAACAATGTGTGTCTGTGTGATTGTGTGTATGTGTATTTGAGGTAAAACATGTTGAAATGCCACTTTAAAGACGTGCACTGCAGACTGTTGTTGTTGCCTTTGTGAGTGTTCCCCTCTCCTCCTCCTCCTCCTCCTCTGAGTGTTCCTCCTCCTCCTCCTCCTCCTCTGAGTGTTCCTCCTCCTCCTCCTCCTCCTCTGAGTGTTCCTCCTCCTTCTCCTCCTCTGAGTGTTCCTCCTCCTCCTCCTCCTCTGAGTGTTCCTCCTCCTCCTCCTCCTCCTCTGAGTGTTCCCCTCTCCTCCTCCTCTGAGTGTTCCTCCTCCTCCTCCTCCTCTGAGTGTTCCTCCTCCTCCTCCTCCTCCTCCTCTGAGTGTTCCTCCTCCTCCTCCTCCTCCTCTGAGTGTTCCTCCTCCTCCTCCTCTGAGTGTTCCCCTCTCCTCCTCCTCTGAGGTGAGGGTGTGATTCCCCGCTCTGCCCTGGGCTCCTGGAGCCCGACCCCACGAGGGGTTAACAGCCTCCAGTCGTCCTCTGGTTCTGATCCGCCAGGACGCGGCTCGGCCTCCTCATGTGTACTCAGCGGTGTGTTTACTGCTGGAGGATGTCAGGGTTTGTGTTCCCTGCTGCTGCCAACCGGAGAGCAGAGATAAGGGGCGGGGCTCCAGGCGGAGGGCTTTGATGTTCCGCCGAGAGACAGAGGAGACAAAAGCAGTGGCTGTCATCGCCTTCACTCAGCACCGCCGTCAGAGCACTGCGAGCTGTTCAGACAGACCCCTGCTCCTGCTCCTCCCTCCTCCTCCCTGCTCCTCCTCCTCCTCCCTCCTCCTCCCTGCTCCCCGCTCCTCCCTCCTCCCTCCTCTTCCTCCTCCCTCCTCCTCCTCCTCCATGCTGCCCGCTCCCTCCTCCTCCTCCTCCCTCCTCCTCCTCCCTCCTGCTCCCCTCACTCCGGAGACAGACGTGTTGGGGCTGGAGGGTGGATTCAGACTGCTCGGGAGCAGGTAGGGGTTAGACAGTACAGACAGGTCCTCAAGGAGCAGGTAGGGGTTAGACAGTACAGACAGGTCCTTAAAGTGTAATTTCGGCGAAAAATTTAATCCAGGGTCTTTGTAAACACACCAAATAAGCCCTCCAGACACTTTTTTGGTTGATAATTGAGTATAGAGTTTGCCCGGCGCAATGGAACAGCCCAAATGGCTTCCATGTTATTGGCTAGGGGCACAGCAAACGCTTCCAAATCTGCATTTTTTAACCACTAATATTGCTCAAAAGCACCAAACCTCTGCAGTAGCATGATTAGGGTCCATACACATAAAACTAAGCATCAACAACTTAGTTATTAAAAAAGACTGTTTTCCAAGTCTGTGCCTTACTGGTAGGTCCATGTTTCCAAGAAGTCCACACAAATCGATTACCGGCTACCGTAAATAATTTAATAGAGGTGCCAACAAATTTAAAAGAGCCAAGTATCAAGAGGGGAGATTGTTAAGTTAAATTTGCAGGTAGGGGTTAGACAGTACAGAGACAGGGCATTAAGGAGCAGGTAGGGGTTAGACAGTACAGACAGGTCTTTAAGGTGCAGGTATGGATTGGACAGTACAGAGACAGGTCATTATGGAGCAGGTAGGGGTTAGAAAGTGAGGCAGGTCATTACGGAGCAGGTAGGGGTCAGTACAGAGACAGGTCATTAAGGAGCAGGTAGGGGTCAGTACAGAGACAGGTCATTAAGGAGCAGGTAGGGCTTTGATTCACTCATAACAAATTTATAGCATTGGTTCTGCTCGCGTTCAGCTGGTTTTAATTCAACCTCCATTACCACCAGCTTCTGTACTCTACCTAGAGATGTGAGAGTATACTTATAAAGTACACGCAGACGTGAGAGTGTACTCCTAAGGTACTCACAGACGTGAGAGTGTACTCCTAATTACACAGAGAGAGTGTACTCATGAGGTACTCGGACATGTATAACTGTGTTCTGTACAGTACTGCGTGTAAGAGGCTGTTACATGTGGTTCTAATAAAAGCGTCTGAACCTGAAGTCGTACAGAGGAGAACCAGAGCGATACAGAGAGAGAGAGAGAGAGAGAGAGAGAGAGAGAGAGAGAGAGAGAGAGAAAGAGAGAGAGAGAGAGAGAGAGAGAGAGAGAGAGAGAGGTCCTGGTACACAAGCTGAGGAATGTGTTCACACCTGAGGAGACCGACCTGAGGAAGAGGAGGTGAGGAGGAAGGACATGGAGATCCAGACCATGAAGACTGATGAAGACTAAACCGATGAAGACTAGACCGATGAAGACTAGACTGATGAAGACTAGACCGATGAAGACTAGACTGATGAAGACTAGACCGATGAAGACTAGACTGATGAAGACTAGACTAATGAAGACTAGACCGATGAAGACTAGACTAATGAAGACTAGACCGATGAAGACTAGACTGATGAAGACTAGACTGATGAAGACTAGACTAATGAAGACTGATGAAGACTAGACTGATGAAGACTAGACTGATGAAGACTAGACTAATGAAGACTGATGAAGACTAGACTGATGAAGACTAGACTAATGAAGACTAGACTGATAGAACTGCAGTAGAGTTATACAGTACTACATTACCAGTGAGGAGTATTGCAGTATTAGGGATGAGGACTTCAATACTAGTGGTGCACACTCATCACTAGTAGTACTACTCACTAAATATAGACGGACACACAGAACATATACACACACAAACACACCCACAATCACAGACACACAGATACATTCAGACACACCCACACACATGCAAGCACACCTACACACACACACACACACACACACACACACACACACAGACACACCTTTCAACACACACACCCAACAATTCACGTAGTCAGATCTATGCATGCAAACACACACCTACACACACAGACACAGACACACACACACACACACACACACACTGCCCCTCCCACCCAGTGGGGTGGGGGTGCAGAACGACTTGGAGAGCATGTTGTGTACTGGTTCGAGCAACGTGAAGCCTGGTCCCTAGCTTCCTAGGTTCCTAGGTTCCTAGCGTCCTTGGCCCCTGGTTTTCCCTGTTATTCTTTTGCTTCTTGGTTCCTAGGTCCCTCCCCTCCTAGGACCTAGCCTCCTCGGTCCAAGCCTCCTAGGTGTGCCTCCCCCCTGACCTGTGTCCTGGGGCAGGAGGGCGGGGGAGGAAGCCGGTGTGAATCAACAGCAGCGACACAGAGACGCTATTGTGCTTTGTTCTCCGTCCCGGCGGCCCGGGCGCTGGTGAACATTAACCCGCCCGGGACCTTGGGACCCCTCCCCCAACCCGGGACCCCTCCCCAGGACCCCTCCCCAGGACCCCTCCCCTCCCCGCCCTGGAACCCCTCCTCTCCCCAGGACCCCTCCCCTCCTTGGGACCCCTCGCCACCCCGGGACCCCTCTACAGAGCTCTACGGAGAGCAGATCATCCTGCTGCTCTACAGAGAGCAGAACATTCTGCTGCTCTACAGAGAGCTGCTCCACGAAGCCTTACCTTACCTTAGATTAGAGTATTACTAATGGTGCATTTCCACTGGCGGGTATGCTTCGGACCCAGCACGCCTCAGGCCAGTAGTGAGGTTGCGGTATAGCCCCCGCGAGTTACGGCTGGTGGGGCCAGCCGTAACTCCACCGCCGCCAGTACCCTTATGGTAGGTCGGGGTTTGAACCGGACAGCGATAGCCACGTAAGTGCTTACGATAGCTACGTAAGCCTGCTAATAAATCCAAGGAAAAAGAAGAACACAGATAATGAACAAAGAGCAAGCAACACTGTAGGACGTCCAAGAAGGACGGCAAACTTTTGTGTGACATTTTCTTCAATAAACGTAGCTTTCGCCGTTGTCCAGAAATACCTTGCAGGTATTGTGTTTGTTTCTTATTATTCCCCTGTCACACGGAAGGGACGAATCTGTCGACCGATCAACGGACGGCGTGTAGCTCAAACTTGCCGGGACCCTTTCAGGTGTCTCAGTACCTCAACGGAGTAGTACTGTGAGACGAGTACGGCTCAATACGGCTCAGTCCGGGTCACGCTCACTTTTGGCGCTGGAAACGTGACCCGTGCCGCACCTTAGCAGACTAAACTGACCCGCACCCTCCAGTGGAAATGCGCCATAAGGAGCTAAACCCCATGGTTTAGTTAGTGATATAGTACGATTCTACCCTTTCAGTGTCATTGACCTTAGCTCTAAACCGCCTGGCAGGAGATTTCCATTAGCCAAGCGGACCTGGATGACCTTACATGACCTTCTCGGCCAGGGGTTAAAGGTTGGGGTTCATGTGTGAAGCCTGTGTGAAATGCGTGTGTATGCGTGCGGCCAAATGCGCTGTGTGTTAGCGTTAGCTTGAGGCGCTGCGGTGGATGTGTCAGAGGGTTAGTGTCGGCCCAGCGAGGCTGAGGGGCACCACGGGGAAATCAGTCTTTAAACGTGTCCTGGCGTCGGGGGGGGGGGTGGGGGCGGCGGTGGTGATGCCAGCAGGCGGACACCAGCAGGGGACCCTGCCCACTTTTGGCCGTGGAAACGCCAATATAAGCAGACTGAGCCGCACCGAACCGAGCCACTCGGTGGAAACGAGGCATTAGAGACCAGTAGAGACCAGAGACCCATTAGAGGGCAGACAGACCAGGAGAGAGACCACTACAGACCAGAGGACCAGGAGAGGCATGAGAGAGACCAGACGAGACCAGAGAGACCAGTAGAGACCCAGTAGATACCAGTAGAAACCAGAGAGACCAGCAGAGCCCAGCTGTCAGGCTGAGCTCCATCACTCAACATCTGCAGCAGGTCGGGTGTCGGCTCTGACACCCAGTGGAGTGTTAATGTGCTGCGTGACATCTGGGACAGACGGCGGCCAGCGGCTCCCCCGTCGTAACACGACTCCGTCATGTTTCATCTGGCCCCGTCACTCTCTCTCCCCCCCCACCTCCCTCCCACATCTCCAACTATCCCTGTCTCACTCTCTCCCTCCCACGTCTCCATCAATCCCTGGCTCACTCTCTCTCCCCTCTCTCTCTTGCAATCAACCAACACTAACTCACTTCCTCCATGTCTCTGTGGGGGTCCACCAACAGAAGGCTGGTCCAGACCTGTTCCTGGTGCACCAGCAGAAGGCTGGTCCAGACCTGTTCCTGGTCCACCAACAGAGGGCTGGTCCAGACCTGTTCCTGGTCCACCAACAGAGGGCTGGTCCAGACCTGTTTCTGGTCCTCTGAACTCAGATTGACCCCAGCAGTCCTTACCAGTACCACCATTCATCTGGTGAAACACCATCACAGAGAAGAATGTCTTTACAGCAGAGGAGTGTAGAGGCTGCTCCTGCAGATCAGGATCTCCTCAGGTTCCCCGGACGTCTCGACACCAACAAAGAGCTCTAATTAGAGCTTCCAGTCCTGGCATCTGGGGGGCAGGATTGGGTGTCAGGTCTCCACGCCCCTCTCTGGGCCCCGACCAGCTGCATCACAGGGTCTTTAGGCTGGGTTTAATATTGGATCAACTTAGGCCAGGTTCCTAGACCCTAGACCAGGAGTCTGAATCAAAACCACGTCCTGGGTCTCTAACAAGGTCTAACCTTTCTGAAGTACACCCTGATGTGAACAGCAAACGGAAAAGTGTTTCCCAGGACGAGACCAGACAAGCTGCTGTGTGTCCAACATGGCTGCCAGGACATTCCAACAGATTAATATTGATCACGCCGTCCTGATGTATCAAGAGATAACATCCTCCTGCACCGCCAGACATCCTGTTTCCTCCTGGAGATGCTTCAGGAACTCCTTTAGATCAATCTGAACTAAGAGTGGGAAATACCTGGTTTGTGGTCTTGTGTTTTTATAGAGGAGAGTAATCCAGCCTTATGTGTTGAATGAGGAGAGTATTTCATATATCACAGCATCATGTGTTCATAGAGGACTTCATCAAGCAGATGTTGCAGTGAGAAAGAACTATGTACAGAAACCTTATTAGCCTGAGACATCACAACAACAAGGGTTGTTGTGGGTCTTGTTAATCCTGGAATCCAGTTTATTCAGTATTCTGAGAGAGAGAGAGAGAGAGAGAGACACAGAGACAGAGACAGACAGAGAGAGAGAGAGAGTCCTGCAGCCTGCAGCCTGCTTCAGTCAGGATTCACAGAGTGAGGTTATATCTATGTATCTATATACATGTACCAGTGTATCTATCTCTTTGTCTACCTGTATCAATATCTATCTTGATGACTTGTAGTCCTTCCACTTGGTTGATCTGTAGTCTGTAATAAAATGTGATCAATTCAATGTTCTCCTAGTATCCTGCATCTCCTCCCCGCTTTAAAGGCGGTGTAAACATCCACCCTGGGTCTAGTAGAGGAACCAGACCAGCACTACACAGCGGACCAGGGGGCTCGGTTCAACAGAGTTCCAGCGCTCCAATAATGGTCATTAATATTTAATGAGGTCATCTCCCAGACATGCCAGACGGCTCTCAGCTGTGGAGAGTTAGGGGCTCAGAGCTCAGAGCGGGCGCGGGCACAGCGGAGCCTTTAGCCGTTATTAAACCTGCAGACGGGATTCATTTCCCCGAGAGGGGAGCCCTGCTACTCTGGTTACCCCCCGACAGCCATGCGGTCCAGCTGTCTGCTCCACTCCTCCACCCTCCTCCTCCACCCTCCTCCTCCTCCTCCTCCCTCCTCCACTCCTCCTCCTCCTCCTCCTCCTCCTCTACTCCTCCTCCTACTCCACCCACCTCCTCCTCCACTCCTCCTCTCCTCCACTCCTCCTCCCACCCACCTCCTCCACCCTACCCCTCCCACTTCCTCCACTCCTCCTCTCATCCACCCTCCTCCTCCTCCACCTCCTCCACCTCCCACCTCCTCCACTCCTCCTCTTCCACCCTCCTCCTCTCCTTTCCTCTCCTCTCGTCATCCTCCACCTCTAGTCTCTCCTCTCCTCTCTTCCTTTCTTCTCCTCTCCTCATCCACCTCCTCCACCCTCCTCCTCTCCTCATCCTCTCTCCTCTCCTAATCCTCTCTCCTCTCCTCTTTCCTCATCCTCTCTCCTCTCCTCTCCTCATCCTCTCTCAGTGTATCTGAGGTCTCTAGGCCATGCCCTCTCATTAGCGTTACAGGATGTGAGGAAATGTAGAAGGAGTAGGAGGAGACACGTCTGTCTAGTCTATTAAATATCCGCTTAATTTTTTGGAATCCCTGAATATTCAGAGTGTGTAGTTGTCTCCTGAGACTAAAGGGCTGATTATGGTTTCACGTCGATGCAACGCAATGACCCTGCAGACGCTTCGAGGTCCACAATTCGAGGTCCGTCAGGTTTTAGTAAGCTGACCAATCACAGCCCTTGCTGCTGCGTCGCCTCGACGGCAGGTTACAATATTTGGGAGGAGCACGTCAGGCCCTTGAGGTGGACGCAAGGAGGGTCTGAAAGGACGTAAGGGGTCTGTAACCCCCTTGTGTTGCGTGAACGTGGGACCATAATCAGCCCTTAACGGGTGAGGGTCAGGCCCTGGTGGTGTGAGGAGGAGATGACTGCTTCTTTCTAATTTCATCTGAAGTCAATGAACCCATTTAGTTCACGTATAGAAGGATCTGCTCTGTGGTAGAACGTCAGATGCTGTTTGATTATACTCTCTAATCTAACTATAATTACCTGTCATAATAATACGTGTACTAGTCACCAGTTAATCTGACCATAACCAAATAATTGTAAAGGTACCATATAGTGGACATTACTCGCAAAACACACTGTCTGGCTCCAACAATCTGAATTAAAATGATATCAGTGGTACATTCATTAGTGTATCCATTATGCTACAGCAGTATTTTCATCCGGAATGATTGCTGCTTATTCGCACACACATGTGCGTGCGTGTCCGTGTGTGTGCATGCGTATGTGTGTGCGTGCGTGTGTGTGCATGTGTGTCAGCTGCTGCCCACTAGCAGCGGTCTGCCCAGTGTGCGTTCGTTCTGTGAATAGCGGGTGTGTTGGGTTACGCCGGCCTCATATATCACAGCTCCGCTCGGCAAGGTGACATAATGTGGCTGGCAGGCCGCTGGCCGCTCTAACAGTTTCTGGGTCAGGCAGTGCTTCACTCTGCTTTAATTGGCTTCCAGGAGGGAAACAGCGTCCGATACTCGAGCGTACTGATGGAGAGGACTCAGAGGACCTCAGAGGACTCAGAGGACTTCAGAGGACTCAGAGGACTTCAGAGGACTCATCAACCCGCAGAGGACTCATCTAACCTCAGAGGACTCATCTAACCACAGAGGACTCATCTAACCTCAGAGGACTCATCTAACCTCAGAGGACTCAGACCTCAGAGGACTCAGACCTCAGAGGACTCAGACCTCAGAGGACTCATCAGACCTCAGAGGACTCATCAGACCTCCGGGCCGGGGACACAGAGACACTAACCCTGACGAGCCAAGAAGAGCAGAGGACTGAACTAACAACCCTCTGATCGCCGATGACCTGATGAGAAGCTCCTAACCCCAACATGAGGTGGACAGTAAATGATGAGAAGCTCCTAACCCCAACATGAGGTGGACAGTAAATGATGAGAAGCTCCTTACCCCAACACGAGGTGGACAGTACTGATAAGAAGCTTCTAACCCTATTATATAAATTGCCAGCCCAGTCTGATCTTCTAGTTCTAGAGAGGTAGGATGTAGTTCTAGTGAGGCAGGATGTAGCTCTGTATAGAGGTAGGATGTAGTTCTGTAGAGAGGTAGGATTTAGTTCTATAGAGAGGTAGGATGTAGTTCTAGTGAGATAGGATGTAGTTCTATAGAGGTAGGATGTAGTTCTAGTAACGTAGGATGTAGTTCTATTGAGGTAGGATGTAGTTCTATAGAGGTAGGCTGTAGTTCTATAGAGGTAGGCTGTAGTTCTGTAGAGGTAGGATGTAGATTTAGTGAGGTAGAATGTGGTTCTAGTGAGGTAGGATGTGGTTCTATGTAGGCAGGATGTAGCTCTAGTGAGGTGTACCTGACAGGTATTTGTCCTGACAGGTGAAGCTGTCCGCAGGCTGGTAGTTTAAGGTCATGTGATCACAGAGGACACTGCTGTGTTCAACACTCTCACAGAATGTTTTTCAACTGGAGACACGGGAGACACTATTAAAAACACTCTGTAGTACTGTAGTAGAGTAATACTGCAGTACAGCACAGTAGTACTGTAGTACTGTATCAAGTAATACTGTAGACTGCAGTACTAAAGCACTGCAGTTCATAAAAGGGGTTTTCCATGAGGCAGTACTTTTACTATCTTCAAAGAAAGAAAACTTTGAATGTAACATACATGAAACATAGATCTATAACATAATGAAACAAAGACATGTGTTTCTATGTTTCCTTCCTCTGCCATTCATAACTCTGGAAATAGTCAGAGGGCTCTGATTGGATAAAAGGCTAGAGAGGCGGGGCTTGCAGTAGCCTAAGGCTGTACTTATGGGAGAGTGAAGCTCTTTCTGGATTCAAACCCGTGTTTATCCAGGATGTGGTTTCTCTTCAGCCACACGTTACTCCAGAGTCAGCAGCAGCTGCTGGTTCAACCCCACAGCAGACCGGGGTTAATGCTGGGCTCATGGGTACTACTGGCTTGACACTTCCAGAGGTGTGCAGGAATTCACATAGAGACCAGTAGAGACCAATGGAGACCAGCAGATACCAGTAGAGACTAGGAGAGACCAGTAGATACCTGTAGAGACCAGCATACCAGAAAGACCAATAGAAACCAGTGGAAACCAGTAGAGACTAGGAGAGATAGGTTGACCACGAGACACCATTAGAGACCAGCTCCATCTGAATACTCCTCCTCCTCCTTCTCCTCCCACTGCTAACACTCCTCTTGTCCTGAACTTCTTCCTGCTAACTCCTCCTCCCTCTCCTCCTCTCCATGATTCAGTCATTCATGATTCAGCTGATTATTTTATCCCATGCCACTTAGAGGGATTATATACAGCAGGTAGGGGTTAGACTGTCAGAGAACAACATGATCTTTACAATCTCTTAACCTCAAATGTCAGCTGGGCGCTTTCTACTCACATTGAGACAGGAAGGATCTCCTCACCCTGGAGGTGAAATAATACATGTCTCCTTTCTTCTGGCCTGGTAGTTTGTCAGCAGAGAGATGACTGATCGGACGCGGCCAGGCGAGCGTTTGCTGTTGTGCTGCCAACTCCTCTGATTAACTGCATATTTCTGCCTTCATCTTCAAACCCATCAATCAACCCCTGAGCCCCCTCAGCTGAGGGCTGGAGACATCTCAACCCCTGAGCCTCCTCAGCTGAGTGCTGGAGACATCTCAACCCCTGAGCCTCCTCAGCAGAGGGCTGGAGACATCTCAACCCCTGAGGCTCCTCAGCAGAGGGCTGGACACAGCTCAACCCTGAGGCTCCTCAGCAGAGGGCTGGAGACATCTCAACCCCTGAGCCTCCTCAACAGAGACTGAGGAGGATTAGCAGGAGGTCCAGAGACTCCAGGCCTCGCGTGGCACCATGGCTGAGCTGTGTTTCAGATCATTAAAACACGTATTGCTATTTTTAACCAGAGCCTCAGTATGCTGTCCTCCTCCAGGGAGACGGGACAGCAGCCCCACCACGCCCACATAAACACAAACACGTGGTCCACAAGCGGAGCCAACTCAAACTAGGGCCAGGTCTGCATGAGCTCCGTTCAGAGCAGCGGCTACGTGCTAACATTTGGAGGCTCACGCTAACAGCTAGAACCTTGGATGAGTGGAGCTGAGATCGGACCTTGTAGGGGAAACAGAGGCTGGGAGGGTTTGATCTCTCTCTCTCTCTCTCTCTCTCTCTCTCTCTCTCTCTCTCTCTCTCTCTCTCTCTCTCTCTCTCTCTCTCTCTCTCTCTCTCTCTCTCTCTCTCTCTCTCTCTCTCTCTCTCTCTCTCTCTCTCTCTCTCTCTCTCTCTCTCTCTCTCTCTCGTGTGTGTGGTCTGCTGTGTTCTGTAATGTGGCGTGCTACTCTAACCTACCCTATTTAAACTATGTACACAGCTCCAGGACCCATTGACACTCTGAGCTGTCAGCCTGTGTGCCAGCAGTGAAGAGCACCTCTCAGGCCCCCCCACACCCCCCCCCCCCCCCAAGGGCCGCGGCCCCCCCTCAGCGGCTGGGACCACCGGGGGGAGAGAGAGAGACCAGTGCTCCGGACCACTCGGAGGAGGTGGAGGTTCAGAAACAACCCACACTCAGATCAGACACCACCTACACCACCTACACCACCACCTCCTGACTCCTCCCCCAGGTCAGACCCCACCTACACCACCACCTCCTGACTCCTCCCCCAGGTCAGACCCCACCTACACCACCACCTCCTGACTCCTCCCCCAGGTCAGACCCCACCTACACCACCACCTCCTGACTCCTCCCCCAGGTCAGAACCCACCTACACCACCACCTCCTGACTCCTCCCCCAGGTCAGACCCCACCTACACCACCACCTCCTGACTCCTTCCCCAGGTCAGACCCCACCTACACCACCACCTCCTGACTCCTCCCCCAGGTCAGACCCCACCTACACCACCACCTCCTGACTCCTTCCCCAGGTCAGACCCCACCTACACCACCACCTCCTGACTCCTCCCCCAGGTCAGACCCCACCCTGGGAGTACTGCATGTCCAGCTGGAGACATCCCATAGTATGTTCTGAGTGGAAGCAATAACACACACACACACACACACACACACACACACACACACACACACACACACACACACACACACACACACACACACACCTTGAAGCAATAAACGACTTGATTGCCTAATGACCCGTCCAATCCACAAATCACTTATAATGATTCGTTCTTCTCCCCCAACCTGACCCCACCCCCAGGTTCTCAGGAGGTTCTCTACCTCACCAACAGAACGCCAGGAGGTTCTCTACCTCACCAACAGAACGTCAGGAGGTTCTCTACCTCACCAACAGAACGTTAGGAGGTTCTCTACCTCACCAACAGAACGTCAGGAGGTTCTCCACTAACAGAACGTTAGGACGTTCAGAGCAGCGGTGGGGCGCGCGACCCGGGCGCGTCCCCGCTATGAATGGGGTCTTTCTGTAAACACAGGGGAGACTCCCCGGGGGCGGGGGGCTCGGAGGGGTCCCCCTAAACACACACCGCCTCGCTTTGAAGGTAAAGGATAATTTCCACTTCCTCGGCCGGGTAATGCCCTGAACCGCCGGAATGAAGCGAACTCTTTCAGGACGCTCTAAAGCGAACCAAGATGTTCTCCTCATGTGTAGGTCTCTTTCAGGAGAACTTTGAAACGTCCTCGACGCGTTGGACTCACCCTTGGGTTCCTTTACGCTCGCGTGGAGGAACTTGGAGCTGAGGTCTGCGTCGGCTCCTGATCCACAGAGCGGGAGCAGCGACGCGAGCAGCAGGAAGAGCAGGAGGTTCATTTGGAGTCAGATGGTCTCCGGGAGATGATCAGATGTTCTGCAGGACGCGGAGGGGACGCAGCCAGTCGGGTTCCGGACACATCTGGAGCAGACACATGAGGGGGACAATGACCCGCATAATCCAGTCGATGCTCGCAGCAGACCTCCGGGTACAGACGGGAGAAGTGTGGGCCGGTAGATCCAGTCTCGTATCCCTCTAAACCCAAGCTCCTCGCTGCTCCCGAGGCGCACCTGTCTGCTGCGTAAAGTTGTGTTAAAGTTGAGGAAACTTTACGCGCTGTTCACTGTGTTCCAGCACAGAGCTGGAAACACTGGGAACACATACTGCACACACGGCAAGAACGAAACTCGGTGAAGTGGACCTCCTCCCGTCTCCGGATCCGGACCGAAAGCTCCCGGTAATCCGGTAGAAGGTGGAGAGAGAGCACTGGGAACACTGGGAACGCCGCCTCTGCTATCAGAAGCTGCAGTTGAGATAAGCTGTCGCTGGTTGGTGGAGCTGCTGCCGACTGGGCGGACAACAGGTGCGGTCCAGCGCGGGCCCGCCTCCCGAGGACACACCCTGGACACGGAGGGGGGGGGGGGGCGGGTCTCTGGGCGCCACGCCGATAACATTGAGCAGGAACATGTTGATAACATGGACCAGGAGCAGAAGTCAACAGGAACATTGTATTCTAGAGACCTATTGCTCTATTCTTTATAAGAATGGCAAAGGCTACAGAATCGGTTTTGAATTGTATAATAGAAAAGTCTGAAGGCCAAAGTCTAAAGGCACTCTCATGGAAACACACACTCAGAGCCGCTATAAATGAATCAACTTTTCAAATAATGAATCAAATAATTAATCAAATCAATCAATCAATAATTAAATAATCAAATAAGTGTAATGATGTATTGTTTCATCCATCTCATTGAGTTTATTTAGGCCGATGTGAAATGAGCTACATGTAGTGATTTGTCTCATTCATGTTCTTTGATGTACTGTATAAGCTTCTGGTTGAGTCTGTGGACATCAGGAGCTTCTGAACATCTGGACTTCATTCTGAATCCATCCATTGTGCGTTTTGTGTGTAGACTGTGGGTTTCTAGTAAAGTGTAATAACTGTAATTGATCAAGTTGATTCTCTCTCCGTGTTTCAGCCTGGAGCTGATATATTTCTATCAAAGCTTTCCTACATTTCCGTTACGGCCTAGAACGCAAACCGGCATTGTGCGTATCCTGGATAACTAAAGTGTGTTAACGCAACCTGTTCATGGCCTAGGCTAGCTAGGCTAGCACTAGCTTCAAAAGGGGGTTGGCAACAAATGCTAAATAGGGTAAGGGTTAGCGAACCCGTATACAACTCCAAACAATGGCGAGTGGTCACAAGTGGGAGGTGTCCCTGAGCCCCGGCCCGCCCTGCTCCTCCTAGCTGAGGTGGCCCCACCACCATGGGGGTTTGGATGAGAGTCCTGATGTGCGTATGGATGTGAGTCGATACTGGTACAGCCAATTGAGTGGCCACAGGTAGAGAATGGGCTGAATCGATGCTGTCATGTTGCCAGATATCGTATCCGTCAATGCATCCATTCATGCATTCACCTTTGAATGAATCAACTTATTAAAGGTCCCATGACATGCCCCCAGGTGTTTCCCACATCTGTCACACATCTAGGTGGACACGCCCACTTGTGATGTCAAGGGGAAGATTTCCAAAACGGCTGGCAACGACTAGTCACACCACACCTGGTGGCATGTCATGGGACCTTTAATTCATCCCTTCATCCAAGTAGGATGACCTCACAGCCTGCCGAGTGCAGTCTCCCACGGCAACAGGCTCGTCTGGGAGGAAATGTTGAAAGTTTCCTCAATTTGTCAAATCAAACGACGCCGCTCACGGAACAACCCCCCTCCCCCGCCCCTCATTTCCTCCTGCCACGCTTAATCTGGGACCCTCCCCTCCTCCCCCCTTCCCCCCTCCTCCCCCCTCCTCCCACTTCCTCCCCAGACCCATTAGAGGGAGCGGACATATTGAAGTCATCAGGAGCCGTGATGCAACGCTAGAGAAATGTGTCCTGAACCCCCCAGGAGCAGGGGAACCCCTCCCTAACCCCCCCCAGGACCAACCAGGACCGGACCCCCTAGACCAGACCCCTCAGGACCCACCAAGACCAGTCCCCCCTGACCAGACCCCCCAGACCAGACCCCTCAGGACCCACCAAGACCAGTCCCCCCTGACCAGACCCCCCAGGACCCCCCTGACCAGACCCCCCAAGGACCAACCCGGACCGGACCCTCCAGACCAGACCCCCAGGGCCCCCAAGACCAGACCCCCAGGATCCCCAAGACCAGACCCCCAGGACCTACCAGGACCGGACCCCCCAGACCAGACCCCCCAGACCAGACCCCCCAGGACCCCCAAGACCAGACCCCATGCCAGACCCCCAGGAAGTGATGACCAGCTGATGTTTCAACAAGGAATCAGGACCCGATACCGGTGTGTGTGTGTGTGTGTGTGTGTGTGTGTGTGTGTGTGTGTGTTTGAGAAGGTGAAGAATATCACATTCCACGGCTGCACCCTAAACACATGTCAGCGCCTTCTCTCTCTCTCTCTCTCTCTCTGTCTGTCTCTGTCCCTCAGGGGGGAGAGAGGAGGAGCAGGGGGGAGAGAGGTTGGGGGGGAGAGGGTGAGGGGGGTATCCCAGCTCCAGCAGTCTCCTGCGTTATAGCAGACCTCGTGGGCGGAGCCGGGTCAGAGTCTGGGCCAGAAACCAACAACTGAAAGGGGCGGAGCCCTGTTTCCCACTAATGCCTAAAAGGCCAGTTTTCCACTGAGGCTGCCTCATTTGATGTCTTTTTTAGCAGCCGGTATGCAGGGTATTGATTTGAAACCTTGATGAGTTAACTAATGGCCCGGTTAGTGGTCGCTGTTAGCCAGCTTACGGATCCCTCCTTCAGAAACACGATTGGTCCAATTAAATATCAGGCTAATAAATGGAAAAGCAAGTTCACCAGATCTGAGCTGGTCGGCCGTCAGACTTTGGACATGAACTTGAAGTGTGATTGGTGGATGACAGCCTGGAGATGGGGTGGGTGTGGCTACGTGTCTCTGGATCTGTGTGATATATAGAATGTCGTAATGACTACATAATAATTCATTCACTGTTTGCGCCTGCATATTAGGGTGTTTGTGTCGCCCCCTGGTGGTCGGGCAACATGGGGGCCCCATGCAGCTACAGCTGCTGGTCTCAGGGCCAGGTCTCAGGACCAGGTCCAGGACCAGGTCTCTGGTCTCTGGTTATGGAAATTATGCTAGATCCTCATGCTCATCCTCATAGATATACTACACTATAGATAATGTCTATAATATAGAGATATTATAGACCTTATGGTAGCTATACTACACTCTATAGATAATGTATATTATCTATAGTGTATCTATAATACAATATGTCTACAATAGATCTTGTATATTATAGACAATACGGGAGCCTCTGTCACTCCACAGCTCTCGACCTGGCCATTACATTTATATTATCTATGAGGAAGAGCAGGATGGATCAGATCTATGGCTAGCTCTCTGAGTCCATCTCCATCTCCTCTCCACATGATCCATCATCCGTCCTGGTAAGAGGCACTGAGAGACGCGCTGTGTACAGTGCATCCTCACGCAGCTCATCCAGTCACGTGGACCGACGCCTCGCTGCCTTGACGTCACGGCGGAGCGTTCCTCGTCCGGAGCGCGTGTGTGTGCTACTGATGAGAGTGATGCATGTGCAGCATGCTACTGCGCATGTTGCATGACAGGTACACACGAGCATCCATCTTGGGCTTCGCGAGCGAAAGCGAAAGAGAGCCGCGGGAAACCCAGACGGCCGCCATATAAACCCCCCATCGCGACCACCCCGGGTCAGAGAGACCACCTCGAGACCCCCGGGATGTGACTGCAGCCCCGCTGGACCACCGCCCGATGGAGAGCCTCGCGCCGCGGCGGCTCAAGAGCGCTCTGTGAACCGCGTTCAGCTCCATCCGTTCACTCCGACACGAACCGAAGAACGAAACCCAACACGGTGAGTCCTGCTGCGCTATCATCACATCATGGGTCACACGGTGCGTCGACATGAACCGGGTCGGGGGGTGACGTGTCTGGATGTCGCCTCTCCCGCACGGTGACACCTCCTCCTCCTGCTCTCCTCCTCTTCTCCTCTTGCTATCCTCCTCTCCTCCTCTCCTCCTCTTCTCCTCCTCCTCACCAATCCTCCTGCTCTCCTCCTCTCCTTCTCGCCTCCTCCTCCGCTCCTCCTCTCAGTAGGCCACTTTCTCTTCTCGAAGAGTCTCGTGTGAACTGAGCTACAGGTTGTGTGTGTGTGTGTGTGTGTGTGTGTGTGTGTGTGTGTGTGTGTGTGTGTGTGTGTGTGTGTGTGTGTGTGTGTGTGTGTGTGTGTGTGTGTGTGTGTGTGTGTGTGTGTTGGGACTATCAATCATCACGCAGTGATGTAAGGGGATGGCGTTCATGTTTGGAGAGCAATTGCATCATGGGCCAGCAGGTCTGAGCAGGAGAAAGTGAGTGTGTCGCTTTGTGTAGTTGTTGTGAGGTTATAATCCAGCATCTGCAAAGAGCAGCATGGTAACCAAGGAAACAGATCCAGGTTCTGCTCCAGTGACCCCCCAGGGTATGCTGGTTTAGCATCGAGTCGCTGCCTGGTTCACCATCGTGACCAGCATAGGACACTGGGAACACCAGTAACTCACACTGGAAATGGGACAGTTTTTTACATTCTTACTCATTCTGTGCGCTGCTCGATGATTGATGGTGGCTAACGATAGCTGCAAAGCATTCGCTAGCACCTCCTGCTTAGGCTACTAATGGTTAGCGGTAGCATCTTAGCCTGTCCTTCCTTAGTGTTGGCTCACACTATCTGTTCAGCTATCTCCTCTTAACACATCTAACTGAAAGTCCTGGCCTCTCGCTCTCCTCTAAACCCATCTACCTGAATGTCCCGCCTTCTCTCTCTCCTCTCAAACCATCTAACCGAAGGTCCCGCCTTCTCTCTCTCCTCTCAAACCATCTAACTTAATGTCCCGCCTTCTCTCTCTCCTTTCAAACTATCTAACTGAAGGTCCCGTCCTCTCTCTCTCCTCTAAACCCCTCTAACTGAATGTCCTGCCCTCTCTCTCTTCCCTAATCCCATCTAACAGAAAGTCCCGCCCTCTCTCTCTCCTCTAAACCCATCTAAGAGATAGTCCCTCCCTCTCTCTTCTATAAACCCATCTAACTGAAGGTCCCGCCCCCTCTCTCTCCTCTAAACCCATCTAACTGATAGTCCCGCCCTCTCCCTCTTCTCCTGGGTTCAAGGAGGAGATGGTAATAGGTCTCCCTGTGTGTCCTCTCCCAGGTGAACTGATCTGGGACCAGCAGGATGGCTGTGGTGCGGCTGTCCGTCTGTCTGCTGCTCCTCCTGGTCTGTCTGGAGCCGGTCAACTCCAGGGAGAAAGGAAACAAGAAGGGCAAGAAGAAGGGGAAGCAGGTGTTCTGCCCCTCGTGAGTCCTGCTGCCCTGCGGAGCATTACTACAGTATTACTACTGCATTACTACAGCAGTCCTGCTGCCTTGTGGAGCATTACTACAGTATTACTACTGCATTACTACAGCATCACTACTATATTACTACTAAATTACTGCAGTATTACTACAGCATTACTACTACATTACTACTACATTACTGCAGTATTACTACAGCATTACTACTGCATTACTACTACATTACTGCAGTATTACTACAAATACAACACTACATACTACGACAGAAGCTTCTGTAAAACAACCAATACAACAGAGTACTACAACCGACTACTACAGACTTGCATAATCAATCCTGATTGGTTAATTACCTTATTCTTCTGTCTGTTATGCCTGACAGCAGACCGCTGCTATGAAGTAAGAATCATTCATCACACAATCGTTTTTTTTAATCAATCAAATCATTTTTCGTTGTTATATTTTGAGTCACACTGTTGATTTCTTCAGTGTGCGGCCATGTTTCAGCGTGGTGTTGGCGGGGATCGTCTCCCCCTGAGATCCTTCTCCGGAGTGACCCTGACCTGATCTCTGCCTCTCTAGAACCCTCCTCAGAGAGGGAGAACCCTCATCAGAGAGGGAGAACTCAGCGAGGTGTTGGGTCCTCCTGATCTGGGCTGAGGGTTGAGAGAGGCCGATTGTCTACATTAGCACGCCAGACGCGCCTCTTAATGACTCAGTTTAGTGGTTAGCGTCTGCAGAGAGCTGCTCAACCTCTTAGTGAACGCTTACATCATCACATCGGAGCCCCCCCCCACCCCTCTCCTCTACCATCATACTTCTCTTCTCAAAACAGATGATGTCGTCATCCTGGGAAACCTTTTAGGCATTAGTGAGTGGTAGGAATGTTCCCGGGGCTTGCAAACACCGGATTATACTTTACCTAATCAAGATGTGGAAAACATCTGAGAGTAGCTGGGATCGCTTCTCAGACTGCTTATCCTAACTGGCTGGGTGGTCCACCCCCACCCAGACCAGACCTACCAGAGTACAGCCCTACTGTCCTCAGATCAGACCTATCAGAGTACAGCCCTTCTGTCCTCAGACCAGAGTACTGTCCTCAGACCAGAGTACAGCCCTACTGTCCTCAGAACAGAGTACTGTCCTCAGACCAGACCTACCAGAGCACAGCCCTACTGTCCTCATACCAGAGTACAGCCCTTCTGTCCTCAGACCAGAGTACTGTCCTCAGACCAGACCTACCAGAGCACAGCCCTACTGTCCTCATACCAGAGTACAGCCCTTCTGTCCTCAGACCAGTCCTACCAGAGTACAGTTCTACTGTCCTCAGTCCAGAGTACTGTTCTCAGACCAGTCCTACCAGAGTACAGTCCTACTGTCCTCAGACCAGAGTACTGTCCTCAGACCAGAGTACAGTCTTACTGTCCTCAGACCAGAGTACAGTTCTACTGTCCTGAGACCAGTCCTAGCAGTACAATCCTACTGCACTGGCATCTACAAGGAATGAAACCTCAAAATGAGAAACCTGATCTGATCTGGTAGACAAGGCCCTCTCAGCTGAGAAAGAATGCACTCCCGTTATCCTCAGACCTTCTTTGGATGAAGCCTCCACAAAAAGACCACAAATATCTTACAGATGATCTCAAACGGCTGAGTTGGGGCTGTTTGAGTCCCGGGTTAGGGCTGGGTTGACGTTCAGAGGAATGTGCTGAGTGGATCAGCTTGAGGCCAGAGGAACGTGTGTACACTGACAACTGGTTCCACCCACTTCACAGACAACTGTCACCGGAGGACCTGGCCCGCGTTCCCGCCAACTCCACCAGCAACATCTTGAACCGCTTACTGCTCACCTACGACCCCCGCATCAGACCTAACTTCAAAGGCAAGTCTTTCTCTCTCTCTCTCTCCTCTCTCTCTCTCTCTCTCTCTCTCTCTCTCTCTCTCTCTCTCTCTCTCTCTCTCTCTCTCTCTCTCTCTGTCTCTCTCATCGTTCCAACAGTTCTTCTCAGGAACGGTTCTTTCAGAAGGGGTTGAACCCTGAGGTGTGTCAGTGTGTCTGAGGACCAGACCCAGCCACGCCCAGAACACTCTGAGCCTGCGGGGATCGCTGATCCTTCCATCAAGAGGATCACCAGCCCGGGGGGCTGGGAGGGTTCAGAGTGTCCCGGGCTAGAGAGGACCAGACGGGACGTGAACCTGGCTCCAGAGTTCTGCTGGAGTCTGGGGGTTGCAGGGGGATCCGGGGGGTCCAGGGGGGAGGTCTCTGTTCTCCAGCGCTGACAAGCAGCCAAACCGCTGGTCTCCAGCCCAGAGCCGACCGGACCTCCTCCTCCATCACAGCTCCTCACGCTGTGTGACCACAGCCTGGGAGCAGATCCGCTCTGCTTCTCACGGCACGACCCAGGAGTCAAACAGCTCCTCCATCACTCTGGGCACTTCAAGGAGCAAATTCGATTTTTAATAAAACAATAAAACCCAAGCTTTAGGAAATATGTGAACTATCTCTGCTATGTACTCGCTGGTGGGTTTGAAGGTTTGGGGGCGAAGAACCAGAAGCTATTGAGCTAAGAATGTCAAACCTCAATAGTGCTGTAAAACGATGTTAGGACTCATGATACTGTATTCCTGCAGGTATTCCTGTAGAGGACCGCGTCAACATCTTCATCAACAGCTTCGGATCCATTCAGGAGACGACAATGGTGAGAATAGCATGTTAGCATGTTAGCCCTGGTCAATGCAGGAGAGAACCATGGGGAGACTAACATTTTAGCATGTTGGCAGACCAGT